>NC_056725.1:1224384846-1224424846 GCF_019279795.1 Protopterus annectens
TTAAGCAAATTCTTTCCCTGGGAAAGAAGTCGCTTGGCCACTTCCGTCACTTTGCCATTTTTGGCACTGTAGTGCGATCTCGGAGTTGGTATATTTAAGTAGGGGGTGTGTGGGGCACACAGCCCCCCCACATGTGGGGGTATGGGGGCAAAGCCCCCCACTTAAAATAGTGTTTAGTGTGTTTTTCTTTTTATTGAGAACAGAGAATTATTTCCCTGGGAAAAAAATTTGCTGTTCTGGCTGTTTGCTCTTTTTTGTTTTCATTCTTTTGTGGTCGATATAACAGCGCTCGATCTTTTGATCATTCACTGTTATAACATAGACCTGTTATATCATGCCAAGAATATAACAGCAAGCTTCCAAAGCTTCAGGGCACCTTTCATGCACCCAGACTGTCTTGCAGTCTGAGACAAGCTGACTGAAAAACAAGTTTGGGTGAAAAGTCCTTCAGAACTTTCCTGCTGCCAAAGAATACACTCCTCTGAGACTGTCAAGAATCAACTGTTGGCTCATTCTTTGTTGGCATATAAGCTCCCTTTGGGGAAAAAAAACTTCCATTTTCTTATATCTACTAAAGTTTTATTACTTTCCTCATCAGAAAAAGTTATTTTAAAGCTAGAAGGGTTGTGTTTTAATGGACTGTCTTAAGACTCTATTATAATTTTAAACAGAGTGCTTGTTTTCCCTGTCAGTTTTAAAGTATTCTAAACTAACTGATAATGTATTTTTCATAGACAAATCCTGCTCAGTTTTCCATTGTGAGGATGACTTAACTGTTTGAAAGTCCTTTCTACTTTATTTTTTTCTGCCAAAAAAAATAACTTTTGTGGACTGGTAGTTTCAATGGCATTTGCTGCTTGTCTATCTTGGAAAAGAGGCGCCATTTTTGGCTTGAAGGTGGAACAGATTGTTGGTCCCTCGGTCAACCCTTCTTACAGCCACAAAAGGGAAAAGTAAGCTAACCTCCTTTGCCACCACATCAGGGTAGCTACTTGCCTCAGCTACAGGTGGGTGACTCTGCTGTGGCTATTTGTTGTTCCTCAGACCACTCATCTTTTTCCCAGGATCCCTCTGGTGTAGCACCTACAGTCACTATGGACCTCTGGTTAACTACATCCTCTGTAGCTACTGGATTCTCCTCAGTCGGCAAGAAAGAGCCATGCTTGTCAGTCCTGGGAGAGGTTTCCGTGTTGTGTCAGAATATCCACAATCTTCACAATTCTGATCTTCAGTACATAACCTAGAGACTTTTCCCATTTGTCCTGTTACAATGTTGTTAAAGGTAAATCTAGGATGCATACTATCCTGTGTTAGAATATTATTCTTCCTGCAATCCTTCCTGTAAAGTGGACTCTTAAACCCTATTTCATCTTGCATGAGCCTCACATCCAAAAAATCGGGTACAATACTAATATATGATTGGTTGCCACTTCTTTTACGAATACATGTTATGAATGTTGCTTTTATCTGAAGAAGGGCACAGCCCAAAAGCGCTTATCTTGTATACGTTGCTGTTTTATCGTTCCTGGTCATTAAATATTGGAATCCAGTGCTGGTTGCTGCTATTTTTTCGTTTTTGGATATACTTTGCTGTTTAGCAGTTGAACCTTTGGTGAGGTATTTTTATTTGTGTGTTTGGACTGTTGTGTCAAAATTCTGTGCCCTTCCTGGTTGAAGGAGTGGCTGCTGTTACCAACACTGTTGACTTCATTTTTTTCTGTCAAGAAGAAACAGAAAACCAAAGCTGTATCTGCTCCTCCCCATATTTCTTTGGATAGGAATAGCTTACTGAGACTGGCTCAGGGTTTAATTCAGGCTATTAATCCTTCTTGTAGAGTAGTTTCTGGTAAAATAAATGGTATGTCTCTTTTCCTGAAAAGATTCAAGATTCTAAATCTGAACAGAAAGATGCAGGGATAGATTCAGGGTTTTGTCATCAGATTTCTGATTCTTCCTGTGGGGTTTCTATTTCCCTGAGACTATTGCTATAATGTCCCAGTGTTTTCAGTGGGAGAACACTGACTTTTATCAATCCCTGAGAAAATACTATGAGTTGTTGTAGAAGGATTTTTCATAACCTACACCAATTCCTCCTGCCCTGTCTGCTTTAGAGGATGTGTGTTTTATTGCCTGTAATCTTCCTGCTAGTAAGCCAGCTATCCCTAAAATGGCAGGTAGGTTGTATAAAGTTCCTCCATCTATTACATTTTTATATACTATTCCCAAATCTGACACAGTAGCTATAGCCTTAGTTGACTCCACTGTTGTTAAGCATTGATTTAATTCCAATTCTACTTTTTCTAATAAGGATCAGACAATTATTGATAAGATGGTATACTTCTGCAACTTTGATTTTCAGAATTTTAAATTGTCAGGCTTATATGTTAAATTTCCTTCTGACATATTGTGAAAGTATGATGATTTTTTTTTTATCTACAGTATCTGCTTGTTAGAAAATACTGCTTTAAATAACTTAGTTTCTTCTATTGCACAGGTCACTACTCATTGTTTGCAGGGTGTGTATGATTCTGTTGATACTTCTTACAGGGCTATGGCTGCTGATACTGTTTTAAGGAGGTTTGATTGGCTGCATTCTCAGAATCTTACAGATCATTTAAAAATGAGATTTTCAGTTCTCCCTTAGATAGAGATTTAGTGTTAGGCCTCTCCTTTGCAGAGGTGATCAAAAATTGTGATGAAAGGGGCAAGGCAAACTGATCCAGGAAATCTCTCAGATTTCCCAGCCCTCCTTTTCCATGTTGACCAAGGGACTTTCTTACTCCTCACCCAATATTGGCAAAAACAGAATAAAGAGTCTCAAGAACTTGGGTAAACAGACATTTAAAAAGTGGCAAGGGGGGTTCCAGAAAGTAGTATCAAACCTCCCAAAACCAAGGACAGTTCAACAAGTCTGAATGACTGTTCAAGAGACCTTGTGACCCCCTCACACCCTGGCCCCTTTTCTTTTCTAGAAAGTCTACATCTCCACTTTTCCATTTGGGAATAGTTTGTTTCAGACAAATGGGTTCTGAAAATCTTTCATCAGTGTTACAGATGGCAATGGGAGGAAGTTCCTCCTTTTCAGGGAGTCATTCCTTATCCTGCAGATCAGATTTGTTTGCTTCCAGCTGTTCTTCATCACATGATGTCCCAAGGAGTGATGGAACCAGTTCCTCCTTCCCAGGTGGGGAAGGAGTTTTATTCAAGGATGCCAAAGAAAGAAAATGTTTGGAGACCAATTCTGGATCGTTCCTTCCTAAACCTGTTCGTGTAATGCCCAAATTCAAAATGATGTCACTTCATAACTTTTTCAAGTTTCTTGGTAACACTAGACTTAAATGATGCTTATTATCACATCTCTATTCATCCAGGCTTCAAGCATTTCTCAAGGTTTTGTGTGTCTGGATCACATGATCAGTTCTCTGCCTTACCCTTTGGACTATCCACTGCACCAGGAGTGTTCACAAAGTGTCTAGATCTAGTTACAATTCAATGCAGGCTACAGGGTATTCACATTTTTCTGTATTTAGACAACTAGTCTTTCAAAGTGTCAGGAGTCTGTCTCTCTCTCTCTCTCTCTCTCTCTCTCTCTCTCTTGGGTGACAGCTCTTTTGCACAAGCTGGGATTCCAAGAGAATGTTCAAAGGTCTTTCTTGACTCCCTCACACAGGATTGAGTTACTGGGATGTGAACTAGACACCTCAGTTGAAAGAGCTTTTCTTCCACAGGAAAAATAGATCTTTATCTAGATTTATTTCTAAGGTTTTCCACTCAGACTTCAGTTACTGTGAGAGAATACCTCAAGATTTTTACTCTCATTGTATTTATGATTCTCATGATAGCCTAGGCAAGACTCCATATGAGAAAGATACAGTGGTTTCTGAAATCTCTTTGGTCCCAGCATCGACACCCTTTAACTTTTCAGATTACAATACTGGGGATTGTCAGAAGAGAAGTTTTTTGGTAGAAACAACAAATATCTTTAAATCTAGGTCTCCTCTTATTCCTCCCTGCTCCAAAGCTATCAGTCACTACTAACACGTTGGACTTTGCTTGGGGAACAGTTTCAGGATGGATAAAAGTGCATGGGGTGTGGAACAAGAAGGCCAAATGCAAGCACATCAATATGAAGGAGATGCTTGTCCTGATCAAGGCACTCAACTCTCTCAACCATCTTTGGTCCCCAGGATCTCTTCAAGTGGTTGCAGACAATACCACAGTCATGTGGTAAATCAACAAGTAAGGGGTAACCAGGTCATACCCCCTTTGCAGACTAGCAATGTTAGCTTGGGATATAGATCCACAGTTCAATCTCACTCTACAGGCATCCTACATTTTATCACAGCAAAACTGTGTGGCAGACAAACTGATCAGGACCAAGTACACCACTTTGCCTTCTCTCGGAACAATTAACTGGCAAAATTCTGTTCCAGGACTCCATGCAAAATGGCAGGGAACACAGATGCATTTTCTTTTCTTTGGACAGGAATGTTCCTGTATGCCTTTCAACTAATATCAAACGATAAACATGTTAGACTATATAACTTATACTCTGTGTGACTATTAGACTGTGTTTAAATTGCTTGAAATTGTGCTTTATTTTGTATGGTATTAGTTTTACCTGTATTACTTGCTTTGGAGCTTTTCTCCCCAGGCATCCGCTGAAAATGGACATGTATCCAGTCGGACTATCCTGGTCAACAAATGTAAAATAAAATAAAATAAATAAATAAATACTTCTGAAGATTCGGAAGGAATCCCCCAAGATCATTGCGGTGACTCCCTTCTTGCCCCAGCAACCATGATTCTCCCTTCTTTTAGAAATGGGCAAAGGCAATTGCACAAGCTTCCTCACAGAAAGGATCTACTCACACAAAAATAGGGATGTTTGATACACCATGACATCAGTCATCTTAACTGACTGCTTAGATGATAGGGTCTTAATTCCATTTAGGCACCTGTTTTCTGAGGATGTGCAGCAGGTACTAATGGAAGCAAGAAAGCCTGTTACTACGAAATCATATATTAGCAAATGGAAAGGTTTTTCTAGCTGATGGTGCCAACAACATAACCAACACCCTTTCTGGGCTAGTTGTTCTCTGGTTTAACAGTATTTGCTGAGTTACTATCCTATGACCTTTGTTATTCTTCTATCAAGGTTCATTTATCAGCTATTGCAGCATATCTGTCCCTGAATCTTCCTCTTTCAAGGCAGTTACAATTCGAAATATTTTTAAAAGGGGTTTTGCATAAGAGGCCTCCGAAAAAACTGGTGGCACCTCCTTGGGATCTTAATTTTGTGTTAGAGAAGCTAACTGTACTCCATCTGAACCAGCTAATCTGGATGACTTGAGTTTCTTAACATGAAAAACAGATATACTGTTTGCTCTGACCTCTACAAGAAGGGTATCTGAGTTGCAAGCTCTTATGGTGAGACAACCCTACCTCATTTTCCATAGGGACAGGGTTTCTTTGAGAACTAATCCTTCTTTTATGCCTAAAGTGGTATATGAGTTACATTTTCTTTCCTGAACCTAAAAAAGGGAGAAAGGATATTCCATATCTTGGATGGTCACAGACAACTCAGGTGCTATCTTGACAGAAGTAAATCTTTCAGGTCTTCGGATCAATTGTTAATTTCTTGTGAAAGTAAGAAGGGACAACCTGTGTCAAAATGTATTTCCAAATGCTTGTATAAGCGTATTATGTTTTGTTATACTCACCATCACAAATCTATTCCAGGCAGGGTCAAAGCCTTCTCTACAAGGTCATGGCTCATCTAAGACTTTTCGGAAAGGATTGGATTCTAGAAATATTCCAGAAGTTGCTACTTTGTCTTCTGTACATACTTTTACAAAACATTATAAACTTAATTTCTTCTCTAGGTCTAGACCAAGTTTTGCTAAGACCATTCTCCAAAGGCTAAATGCTAAAGTTCGTATTCTAGTTTGTATTACTCCTACATTTAGTAATAAACCTGGGTTTTGATGATAAATTACTAAATGACTCATTTTTTGTATTGTAAAATGGTTTCCCTGGGCATAAAATCAACTTGTGTTTGTTGGTATTTTCTATCATATCCTTTTTCTATGAAGAAATCTATGATACAGGTACTTAGAGATGTTTTGATAATCATCCTCAACTGAACATATACATTGAATAGGCATGAAATGAGACTTGGGTATGCTATTCTTCATGGGAGAATGACAACTTGAAGCCAGCAACAAAAGAATTCATGGAAAGTGGCTTATGAGAATTTATTTATTATTTATTTATTTACATTTGATTACCGGGTAGTATCCAACTGGGCCAGTAGCCCGTTTTCAGTGGAGACCTGGGGAGAAACGCTCCAAAAGTTACACAGTTACAATTTTATACAAAAATAAAAAAAGAAGAGAGTGAGTACAATCAATAGCAAAAACAGAGGTTAAAGTTATCACACAAAGCATATACACAATATATCATAAGAAATCAACATTAATTAAGAATTTATATATATATATATATATATATATATATATATATATATATATATGTGTGTATGTGTGTGTGTATATATATATATGTATGTGTATATATATATATATATATATATATATATATATATATATATATATATGTATATATATATATATATATATATATATATATATATATATATATGACTAAATGAATATGAGTATATCATAGGAAGATAGCATGTCTCATTGCCAAGATGACAAGAGCCTGAAAGAGAGAAATGCAGTAGACACTATAGGGAGGGTAGGTATAGGTTAGTCTAGGGGTGAACAGGAGCATAACCAATGATGTGAGAAGTATACTTTTAGGGCCAGTTTGAAGTTATGTGTATCAGTGATGGAAATAATATGCTGGGGAGGAGAATTCCAGCATTTAGCAATTGTGTGGCAATATAAGTAGACTATTCTCTATCTGTAAAGCCTAGCACTTACTCCTACAGTACTTGCACCTTGATAAAGCACTCTTATTATAGATAGTACCCCACCAGCCTAAAACCCACTTCCCCCGGAGTCCTTTGAAAGTCTCTTTATCTACTACTTCTAGTATGTCGAGGGATCAGTTGCTAGTGTCCTCTCCAGCTCAACTGGTGAACCTGGGAATATTGAGGCAATGTTACAACTGCCTCATGTGCACAGACAATCCTCTCCTTCTCCCACAAAACACAAATACATGCGAGAGATGCAACTATAAGGCCAAACTGGAGGCTGAGCTCTCTCAACATAGGACTGGCAAGACCAGATAGGAGGAGAAGGTAACCACACACAATACATACCCAGTCACACATGGTACCATCACAACTTCAAATCATACACATACTCACACAAAGACATACTCGGAGGCTCTGATCAAAAATTTACCAAAACAGCAGAGGCCACCAAAGCAGACACCCAAACAACTACCACCTCACGACCCAACACATGCAACACATAGACCACACAGTCAGAGTGTCAAACAGTCACAGCCCTTAAGGCCAAACAAAATGCCAGACACACTTGTCATTGGTGATTCCATAGTAAGACACACTGACGTCCCGCTCACCAGACTGAGTAAAGAGAAGGTCACAGTAAGCTGCCTGTCGGGCGCTAGAATCCACCACATAACGCAAGCACTCAGGTCTCTCAACAGCAGGTACAAGTATGACTCAGTCATTGTCCACGCTGGTGTCAACGACCTGAGACGTACCTCCTTGGACTACATGAAAAGGGACATCGAGGAGCTCTCTGATTATGTAGCCCAGGCAGGTATGACCCTGACCTTGAGCAGTATCCTACCTTCACCTAGAATGATGCCACAATACAGTGATAAGATGATCAGCTTTAATAATTGGTTTAAATTCTGGTGTCATTCAAAGGGGATTCAATGTCTGTCTGCCTGGGATGACATGCTGGACAAGCCACGCTGCTTCGCAAGGGACGGCTTGCACCTGTCACCCCTGGGCTTCCGGATATTGGCAAAGGCTCTTGCCACCCCTATAGTGCCTTGTTAGGCAAGGCTCAAATTCTAAACCTACCACCCTAGAACACCAAAAAGAAAAAAACTAAGGGTAATGCTGCTCAATGCCAGAAGTCTCAATCTCAAGATGCACGCTCGAGGCCCTTCTCAATATGGAGAACATCGATGTCTGTGCTGTGACAGAAACCTGGTTCAAGGCTCCTGAGAGCACCCCAGCACTAACAGGTTTCACCTCATATCATGCGTTCCGGCCCCAAAATTCGGACAACACCAAGAAAGGAGGGGGGGTGTCCATATTCATAAAGGACACCCACACCTCAAGGTTGGTGGCAACGCACGATGCATCGGAGACCATCCAGGTGCAATTAACCATAGGCAAGACTGCTCTGCAATTTGTAGCATGTTACAGGCCACCCTTTCAAACTCAGGAACCTCACATGGCCTTCCTGAAAACATTGGAGGATAAATGTATCTCCAAACACCATCATACTAGGTGACTTCAACTACCCTAATATAGACTGGGAACACTACTCAAGCCCGAACACTCTAACCCAAAGATTCCTGGAGTTCATAAACTCAAATGCCATGGAACAACTAGTCACCATCCCCACAAGAGGAGAAAACATACTTGATCTCATCATCACGAACATGGGATCAAAATGTTCAACACCGGAAGTATACCCCTCACTGGTGAGATCAGATCATAAACTAATCTCGCTGGAGGTCCTCATCCCGCCCCACCTGAAACAAAAAGACCACAGTGAAAAACTTCTCAAAAGCCGATTTCACACTTCTAAAAACTAGTGTGGTCTCCTTTAAGGCCCCTGAGCCAGTGGTAAACATTACTCAAACCGCTGAATCACTTACAAATGCCTTCTACCAGCACCTACAGGACTGCATGGATCAGGCAATCCCAAACAAAACTAAGACTCTCTGTACCAAAGGCAAGCGTCCAGTCTGGTGGACCCCAGCCATAAACAAGCTCTACAACAAAAGGAGGAAGCTACTACAAGATAGAGCAAAATCCTTGAAAGGTAAGACACCTTTGATCATTATAAGTAAAAAATTAAGAGCTCTCATAAAATCATCCAAGGCAAATTTTGAGAGAAAAATCGCCAAGGACTCTAAAGAGAATCATAAGGCCTTCTTTAGCTATGTTAGAAACCTAGGAGGAAACTCCCAGATATGCTCAGAATTAGTTCAAAATGATGTGAAAATTACTGAACCTACACACATTGCCAACATACTGGCTGACAGGTTCAGTGCAAACTTCTCCCCCCCCTCCCCCCCAAAAGGAGAGATATCTATTCCAGAGGATTGTAGCCCCCAAACATCTCCAACGCCCAGGTGAGAACTGCCCTCACTAAGGCAAAAACACAGCATCCATGGGACGGATGGTGTCCCCAGCTGTGTGCTTCATGAACTCAACGAGGAATTAAACCCACAGTTAGGACAGCTGTTTAATCTTAGCCTCACCTCAGGATACGCACCCAAGGAGTGGCGCACGGCGACTGTGGTCCCACTTCATAAGGGCGGTGCCTCCACAGACCCTGGAAATTACCGCCCCATTAGCTTGACAAGCCTTATCTGCAAAGCCATGGAGAGGATCATAATGGAACTCATAAATAAAGACATAGGGAACTTGCAGACTTTGGATCCAACCCAGTTTGGCTTTGTCAAAGGCAGATCCTGCCTCTTAAACTTGGTTGACTTTTTCGAGACAGTCACCAAGGCCATTGATGAGCGAAAGGCAGTCCATACAGCCTACCTCGACCTGGCAAAGGCCTTCGACACAATACCCCACTCAGGTATCATCGAAAAACTCATCAGCTTGAATGTAAACCCATACATCACAAGATGGGTTGCAAACTGGCTAAGTGACAGAACTCACAGGGTCAGAGTTGCTGGAGCCATGTCAGACTCAAAGCCTGTCACAAGTGGTGTCCCACAGGGCTCAGTCCTGGGTCCACTCTTGTTCGGCATCTACTTTTCTGAAGTACAAGCAAACACAGGAGGGTTATGGCTGGCAAAGTTTGCAGATGACTGCAAACTGGGCGCCATAGTCGAAAACACATCTGACACAGATATCCTCCAGAAGGGCCTCACAGAAACGGATAACTGGTGCCAGAGCCATGGCCTGAAGTTAAACGCAAAAAAATGCATAGTCATACCCTTCGGGAAAAACAAGGTTACCCCTAGCTACCATATAGGTGGCAATCCACTGAGCACAGAAAAAGTCATCAGAGATCTGGGGACCCAGGTTGACAGTAGCCTTTCGTTTGACACTCATGTTGCTAAAGTAGTTAGGAAAACCTTCTATATCACCCACCTGATCATGAAGGGATTCACATCTAGATCAAGGGAGGTCATCGTCCCCCTGTACTCATCACTCATTAGACCTATGATTGAGTACAATGCCCCGTTCGGAATGTACCTGACCAGACACCTGCTGCAGCTTGAAAGGCCCCAAAAGTTCCTCACCAAAAGGATAAAGGGTCTCAAAAATATGTCTTATGCTGCCCGACTGAAAGAACTCCAGCTCTATTCAGTCTCATACCGCTTGCTCAGAGGTGACCTGTGCCTGACATATAAGGCCATGTCAAACCCAGATTTGATGAATATGCTTCACCTCAAAAAATCTAGATCCCTCAGAACCACAAGGGCGGGAGACTTAAACCTTGACACGGTTATAAATAGAACGTGCTGGAGGGACAGATTCATCACCCAGAGACTCCCTATGCTGTGGAACAAAATCCCGGTACATGTGGGGCAGAGCACCTCTCTGGCCTTGTTCAAGAGGAATCTTGACCAATGGATGGGAGATTGCAGATATACCCCAGGGATTACTTCAGTGTCACTGCTTGACAGAGGCACAGCAAAATGATAGGCATAGTTTTTATTCAAACTAAAGGGGTGGCGAAAGCCACATAACTATGGGCTAGGCTTATAAATGCCCTTGGGCAGATAGCCTAGTATGAACCTATGAACCTATAAGGAGTCCCCATGTGAGTTATGGGATTTTGATAACTTTAAGAAAAAATTATTATCAGCTGACCTGAGTGAACTGAGGTTAGTGTAGAGTTGAACAATGTCAGAGCTGGACAGTTGTCAGGTTTGTACATAACTGTATGGGCAATTAATAGTTGATTGAGTGATAGTAAGTTAGGGAGTTCTATCCAGTTCACTTGATGAAGGGCAGTGCAATGATGTGATCTTTGAGGCTGGTTTGAAGTGAATTTGGCTATTTTATTATAGCAAGATTCAAAGTTATTCAAATCTGATTTGCAAAGGTTGGTAAATATTTGAGAACAGTAAAGATAACAGGATAACAGGTGGGTTCTAGCTATTGTCTGGCATGATTGGTGAGATAGGAGTTGGCCCTGCAAACAGCTCCACGGTTTACATGGACTTTTTTAATTGTTAGTGCTATATGTTTGTCAAATGTCAGTCCATTGTCAATAGTAACACCAATAAGTTTTGCTTGTTCTACAGGCTCTATTTTAGTCCCATTGGAGGAAAAGATGGAGAGCGGTGGTTGGTTATTTTTTATTGAGGTATTGGTAAAGACCATAAGCTTGGTTTTGTTGGGGTTTAATATCAGTTGGTAAACCAGTAAGTAGTTTTCAATATTTTGGAGGGCAACCTGAGTTTTTTCTTGAAGTGCATTGATAGTGGGACAGACCAGATGAGGGAGGCATCATCAGCGTATTGTATGATTGAGTATGATTGTGGCAGAACTGAGATCATTGGTAAAAGTAATGAAAAGTAGTGGGCCAAGGATAGATCCTACAGAGATGGGAAGCTGGGGGGAGAGTTTATTTTCCCATAAGGTGGCTTGTTTACGATTAGAGAGATAGCTATGAAACCAGCTTAGGGATTCCGGGCTGAAACTGTAAGAGGCAAGTTTATTAAGAAGTATTTGATGTGATACCGTGTCAAAGGCTTTTGACATATCAAGGAAGGTGGCAGAGACTAGTTGTTTTTTGTTTTTGATGTGATTTATAGTAATAGTAAAACTTATTAGAGCTGTACTAGTACTATGTCTGGGTTGAAAGACATGTTGAGTATTAGATAATAGGTTGTTCTTCAGGAAGTAGTCTAATGTTTGTTTGTATATACACTTTTCTAAGATTTTGGCTAGTGGTGAGAAAATGGGTATAGGCTTATAGCTGGATAGGTCAGTTCAGGGGCCACCTTTGTGAAGGGGTATGACATAGGATATTTTCCAAAGGAGCGGTACATACTGTTCAGAGATAGAGTGTTTGATTACAATAAAAAAAGAGTAATCGATGGATGTGGCGGCTAGTCCGGGTGCAGATCTGCAGTGAGTGTGCATGGTTTTAATTTACTTAGATTTTTTTATATAACTAGTTTGGATAAGTTTAAGATTGAAAAAGGTAGAATTTAGGTTGGTGGGGCTGGGTATGGAAAGAAGAGAATTAGGAGTTTTGTTTAGTAATGAGGTTATTGCAGGATCTGCAGATCCACCATCAATTGTAAAAACTGTGAGAGGTCCTGAATTCAGGGTGTAACCTGACTCAAAAGTGATTTTAAACATATTGCTAGATAATTTGAAATTGGTTCTGTGAGATGACCAGTACGTGATGCTGTGGGTACTCCCAATGGGCTGTCAGTCAGTTTGTATATTTTGAGAAAAACATATAGGATTTGTGGTCTAGGATGTGTGATCTGTAATTCCAGACTGGATGTCTTAGAACTCACAGCCTGATCAATGCAATAGGGCAAAAATATTTGCATCTCTCATTCAACTTAAGTCATATCAGAGACTTGATGCAGTTCTTCCCTATTATAGTTGCAATCATACCATAATACCCTACCCTTAACTGTCTGACAAATAACAATATCCTTATTGGACCTCAGATAATTAAGATGGCAATCTCTGCTCTTTACTTTGGGATCAAAATAAGGTGGATGCGTTGTTATAACATTAGTCTGAAATGCCCTTACTACAGGGTGGTGAGTGTGGGTTGAATGCAGAATCATGAAACATAAAGTTAACAAAACTAAATGTTTCAGACAATTGAATGTCCTTAAACCAGAATCTAAGATGTAATGGTCTACTATAAATTTTTCTGAGATATCTTCAGTGTATGTGTATTGAAGTTCGCTTTTGGACATCTGTTTACTTGGTTAAATTAATGTATGCAAATGTCAGCCAGTGTGGATGATTTCATTTAATCAGCATCATTTGTTGTTTTTATAATTGTGTAGGCTGTGGTTTCTCACTTTTTTCAAGTTTATATGGAGGAGAGCTGCAAATTGCAAGTTTTGCAGGTACTTCATGTTTGAGCTTACAGAGTGCCGTTTGGCACTGCTTGTACAATGTTAGCATATTTTAAAGTTTTCTGAACATTCTGTGAATTGACCTGGTGTTCTGCCATTTGTTTTCATCTGCTGATGTGTATGATTTGGAAAGGTCTTGTTTAAAGGAATGGAACTATTTGTTGATCAACCATCTCCAGCTGGCAGTGGTGATAGGTAGGGAAGAAAGAATCACAACGGTGCTCCTGTCTGCTCATCCTTCAGGGCTAAGCTGCAGCTGGCAAAGGAATGACACCACTTTACTGAATCAACAGCATATTCATTCACTTTCTTTTTAACCACCATTCTGTACGTTCACTCAAGGATAAATTTTTACTTGTTAGACCTTAGATGGGTAGGTTTCTGTTTAAGGAATATAATGCATTTAAAGGAACAGTACTCAGCTAATGACCGTACCTGACACTATATTCCATTGTATGACATATATATATATATATATATATATATTTTTTTTTTTTTAAGTCATTTGTTAGTCTGATGTAAATGACCATAATAATTTTAAAGTGACAATACTTAGGTTTCTGTAGTGCTTCCTATACTGTTTCACTATTGTACATCACTTATTTATCTGCACCCAGTTTTGTTTTGTTTTATTATAAATACTATATACAGTTTAATTAGAATGCATCACTTTTCTTTATTAATGCAATTATTAAAATGCATTATTTTTCTTTTCTGTTTTTGTTTAATTGACTCCTTTATGTTTTAAAGATAAATGAATTTATAATGAATAAGAGGAGGAAAGAACATTAAGCGAAATAGCTATGATTTATTACTTGATAACTGCGTTATCTTACTTTCCATTTATTTTCCATTTCTAAATTAAATACATCCCTCACCCAAAATGGAAAAAGCTATTGCAGACTGTAACAGTAATAATATTACTATTGGTTCATAGGTTCATAGGTTCATACTAGGCTATCTGCCTGAGGGCATTTACAAGCCTAGCCCATAGTTTTGTGGCTTACGCCACCCCTTTAGTATGGGGAACTATACCCATTATTTTGCTGTGCCTCTGTCGAGCAGTGACACTGAGGTAATCCCTGGGGTATATCTGCGATCTCCCATCCATTGGTCAAGATTTCTCTTGAACAAGGCCAGCGAGGTGCTCTGCCTCACATATACCGGGATTTTATTCCACAGCATAGGGAGTCTTTGGGTGATGAATCTATCCCTCCAGCACGTCCTATTAATAGCCGTGTCGAGGTTTAAGTCTCCCGCCCTTGTGGCTCTGACGGATCTAGATTTTTGAGGTGAAGCATATTCATCAAATCTGGGTTTGACATGGCCTTGTATGTTAGGCAAAGGTCACCTCTGAGCAAGCGGTGCGACTGAATAGAGCTGGAGTTCTTTCAGTCGGGCAGCATAGGACAGATGTTTGAGACCCTTTATCCTTTTGGTGAGGAACTTTGTGGCCTCTCCAGCTGCTGCAAGTGTCGGGTCAGATACATTCGAATGGGGCATTGTACTCAATCATTGGTCTGATGAGTGATGAGTATAGGGAGACTATGACCTCCCTTGATCTAGATGAGAATCCCTTCATGATAAGGTGGGCAATGTAGAAGGTCTTCCTAACTACTTTAGCTACATGGGTGTCGAATGACAGACTACTATCAACCTGGGTCCCCAGGTCCCTGATAACTTCTTCTGTGCTCAGTGGATTGCCACCTATTTGGTAGCTAGGGGTAACCTTGTTTTTCCCGAAGGGTATGACTATGCATTTTTTGGCATTTAACTTTAGGCCATGGCTCTGGCACCAGTTATCCGTTTCTGTGAGACCCTTCTGAAGGATATCTGTGTCAGATGTGTTTTCTACTATGGCGCCCAGTTTGCAGTCATCTGCAAACTTTGTCAGCCATAACCCTCCTGTGTTTGCTTGTACTTCGGAAAAGTAGATGCCAAACAAGAGTGGGCCCAGGACTGAGCCCTGTGGTACACCACTTGTGACAGGCTTTGAGTCTGACATGGCGGTTTTAATACTACTAGGACCACTACAACCACTAATAATAATAATAAAGATACATTTGGATGAAACTGGATACTAACCAGAGTTTTTCAAGGTAGCATTACAAACAATGTTATAGTTACACACTTCCCAGTCCAAGTTAATTCTGCAAATTAAATTGTGCTTTGAATGAATTGCAAAAGTATGGTGAGATAAGAATATTGTTTTACTGGGGCATGTAAATACAGATTAACAATGCAGTTTATGTGGTCTGTTAAGTGTCATTCTTTTTGACATCCAGTTAATTTATATAATTAATATATAAGCTTAGCAGATGAAATTCAAACAACAGTATTTTTGTTGTGCATGCTGACTGTTCAATAGTAGGCACCATAGGCATTACATTCTGGGATACTGTTTAACTCCCTAAGTGACCATAACTTACTTTTCTACTGTAACCTAAAAGATAAAGTGTCCTTTTATAAATGATTTCTTTGTTTTCTTAAGCCATTATGTTTTAGTGAGCTATATAATGGAGACTAGTCTCAATATTTAATAGCAATTCATTCTGATTCACCCTGCAATATTTTTCCAGTTAATTAGTAAATTTACAGGCACCTTTTTGGGGAAAAGAATGATGAAAGGTGTAATTGATAAAATGTTTTGCCAAGAATTATAGGGAATAAAGAAGAAAGCAGATAAAGTCTGGCTACAAGGAAAAGCTGTAGGCACCACTGAAATAAATCACAATTTATTTATACTCATCCCAGCGTCAAGTGATAAAGCTCAGACTATGACCAAGATAATCCAAGCTCATTTAGTAGTTCAGGTGTTAAAAGAGAAAGGTGGTAGGAATACAGGAATGAGAGGTGGTCAGCTGCATACCTATGCTTCAGGAAGGAAGACATAGTTCCAGATGGTTGACTTCCAACAGAGATGTGCATGGGGTCAGACTTAGCCTGAAAACTGGAAGGCATTGCCTTGATACTTCTACAACAATAATGGTAGCCGCTCTGGGCATAATGTGGTAGTATATTATGCATAACACAATGTCCCTGCAGTGATATAGCTGGTGGAGGGGAAATGGCTTAAACAAGAGATGTCCAACTGTCTGCTATAAAGATATTATTGTTTTGAGATCAAGGATATCATGGAATGACTGCAGCTGGCGGTGGGTTTTGAGCCATTCGGTAGGTTAAAAGATGCAGGGGAGGTTCAGTTTTGAATTTGAATCTCTCAGGTGGGCCCTTGACCTGTTAAGTAGGATGGTCTCTGGGCCTGCAAGTCACTTGGTAGCCAGTAGGTTGTAGGAATGGCTGGTGGTCTGTGAATTGCTGAGTTTTAGCACCTTTTATGCCTTCCTGGATATTTTCTTCCTCCGACTTGCTGTCATTAAAGTCAGGCCATATGGTCAATGGTAGGAAATAAACAGATGCAACACACTGGAGGAAGGATGACAGTCAGCAGCTGGGGAGTTAAAACACATGTAGAAAAAATGTTTCTTTTTACTCAGAAAGGAATGCAGAAGACATACACATTCATGAAGTTAGCAGTGTTCATAAATAATCTTATAGACAGAAATTAGACCCATAATGTTGCATCCTTTCTCCTAACTACATATCTCCATTCTCCCACCATTATTGATGAATTATTTAAAATGAAATATTATGATTCTCTATAGCTTTTGAACTACAAACCAGCTTCTTTCTTTATTAATTTGGAGACTGACTACTATCCATTTTATTTTAAACAACTACAGATGTTTAAAAAGTTATTTTTTTTCTTCTTGAATATGGTAGCGCTGGGTCAGTGGTCATTGCCGTATTTACCCCATATTCAGTCATTTACTATTTCTAAGGCATACACATTCTGCAGCAAAAGGAACTACTTGTTTTCTTATCCCTCACAAGTGAGATAGCTATGTGCTGAATACTTACATATGCATTCCCAGTTATTCCTAGTCTCCATTCTTCTCAGTAACTTGCCAAACAACAAATTGGGGAACATAGAGGTAAATGCAATATTTCATAGCACTGTCAGCAATGAGTTAGACTAAAATGGATTTCCTATTCATCTGTGTACTCCATGATACTATTAAGAATGATATGAATGGAGATAGTTTAACCAGTGCAGTTTCTCTCTATATGGCAGAAAGCACTTGATCAGCACTCTAGAATTCCTAGGGGGCAGGGGGTCCAAATAGTTAGTTGGCAATCCTCTTTAATTCTCACTATTTCTTAAAAAATTGAGGAAATATTTACAAGATTTATGTTTCTGCTTTGTGATGCTGATCTTCCATTTTAGTATATTACTAATTAACCTAGTAATATTAAAATGATTTTCTGCACAAATTCACCCAGTAATATTAAAAGGATTTTCAATCACACCTTTTAAAAATGCTCATATTTACAATAGGTGCTAGAGGTAACTCTTTAAAATGCATGTGCTCTGCACACAGTCTAGGTTAAAGATCATCCCTTGATAAAAGGAACTTCACTGCCCTTGATGAAACTATTATTGGAAGGGTAATGACATTTAAACTTTTATTTATCTTTTTTTATTCAAACCTTTCTTTAAAATATATTTCTCTGTTAGATTAACTGAATAAGGTCATGCTGAAAATAAAGATTCTTGTCCCAGATGTGACGCTCATCCTGATAAAGTGGTGTTTTTGTTCTTTACTTGGGATCTAGGTCTTACAAGATCAACGTACCACAATACTGACAGTAAAAACATTGAGACCAGATGATCGCAAACTCAAAAGATTTATGGACTATAACCTCAAAACCCACATTACAAACAAACCATTTTGCAGGGGAATAAACCACCTTGTACCCCCAAACTTCCTGCTACTTAAATATACTAACTCCAAGAGTGCAATGTAGCCCAGAAAATCCCAGTCACCCTTGTAGTGTGTTCTTGCACCAGCAACTTCTGCCATTGTTTTTTATTCTGAAGTGATATTCTATCCTTTCAAGATTTTCAGTTTTTGATCATCTGATTTCAATATTATAACATTTGACTCATAACTGGTAGGGGGATAGAGATAAGAAAGGAACAGACAATCGGTGTAAGTGAGAACGCAGGCTGTAGCATACATTTTAGAATGTGCAACCTTTATTTTAAGTTAAGTAATGCCTGTGGATGCAGCTGTCAGTGTAGGCAATTGTTCCTGTCTAGAGGTTAAACTTCATTTTTTTGAAGATGTGTATAGTTTTGTGCATCTATTTTAAATTTATAGGAGATGGGAGCATTCTGAAAATGTATTTAGGTTTCTGTTTGAGGGTTATTATTAAAATAAAAAGTCTTGAAGACTGTGACATAGGTACAAATAGAGATGAGAAGAAACAACTGTATGAAAGATCAGCCTACCAGACATTAGGGCATGCATACAACGCAAAAGTTGGAAATACACATTCAAAAAAACTGTCATGTCTAATAGGTGAGAACAATAGCTTTTTATCATAATGGCTATGCTATCCATATTTTCCTGGAATGTAAATGGCCTTACAGGTATAGACAAAAAAGGAAAAAAATATTGATTTATATTTAAAAATGTAGAGTGCAAATAGCAATTTTGCAGGAGGCACAATAAATGAGCATGTGCATTTGAAAAAGAAAGGATTTCAAAATGGATATTCAGTAGAATATCAGAGACAGAGAACAAGGGAAGTAATTATGCTAATTGCTACAGGAGCGCCAATAGTGATAAAAGAGGGGGGAAGGTCATAATGGTAGATTTATGGTAGTGAGGAAGTATTGGCATGGGAGGGGGATTACACTGTCATGTGTTTATACTCCAGCAAAATCTGCTATTATGGAGCTTAAGCAAATTTTGAGAGAAATAATCAACTATCAGCAGGTAATATTACTTATAGGGGACTGGAGTTTGATTTGCAATAGTGAGGATGTATTAGGAGGATTAGAATGGAAAATATAACAAAAGAGAGTAGACTTCTGAATAATTTATGAAAATATATTGTTTGGAAGATGTGAATTCAGTAGTAGGAAGTTGTAGAGAATTTACATATTATTTTCCAAGGTACAATAACTGGGTTAGACTAACGGCAATTACATATCCCAGGAAAATGAGCATTTAATTGAAAGTTTCAACACACATCCAATAACTAATTCAATTCATGCACCAATAGAAACTAAGATAAAAATGCTGGGTAATGAAATAAAAATGAGACACTAGTGATTTCTGACCTACCTTTTAAAAAGAGAGAGAGAGAGAGGAATTTAAGGAATGTGTAGTGAAAATTACTTAATAGTTATTAGGGAAGATGGAAATATCTTGAGAAGATACAGCAAGTGAATGAGATAAAATAAAAATGGAGTTTAAAAAGAGTATAAAAATAAAAGGGGAAAAGATATTAAGAAGTAATAAGAGTTCCTTAGAGGGTCTGACAAAGTTTAAAATATTGCTGAATAAGGGAAATCTCAAAGAACAAAAAGAGGTGCAAATGCAGATTGCTAAAGAGAAAATAAGAGAGAATCTGGGTAATATGCATATGTTTGGAAAGATTGTTGTTAAGCAACTATTATTTGATAATAACTCCAGAGCACAAAAACTTTTAGCACAATGACTTAGGCAACAAAAAATGAAAAGGTTACTGCCAAGCTCACAGAGCCTATAATGATAGCCAGAAACCCTAAAGAGTTATTAGAGATATTCTTTAAAATGTATGAAAATTTGCATAAGGCAGATAAATGTGGAAATCAGGGAAAAGCAGAAATGGAATATATTTATCAAAGACATAATTATGCCAAAGTTAGAGGTAGACGCGATGCAACAACTAACAGTTAAGATAGGAGGAGATGAGATAAAAAACAGTGATGTATAATCAATCTTCAGGAAAGATGGTATTTCTAAGGAAGTTTGGATGCTAGGAGGAAAGAAAGCAAAAAAGATCTGGAAGATTATGTTTAACAGTATTTAAAAGGTGGGGAAGTGCAAACATCTTGGAATAAAGCTGCAATGGCTGTTTTACCTAAAGACAAGTAAAGACCCATCAGGCCCAGCTTCATATAGACCCACTTCAATTTTAAACCATGATTTTAAAGTGTTTATGTCTATATTTAAAGAATGGCAAAGGTGTTGCCAAAATTGGTAGATATGAACCAATGTGGTTTTGTGGAGGGAAGGCAAATATTGACAAAATTAACAGAGCAATGATAATCCAGAGGGAAGCAGAATGTAAGAAAATACTGCTGTTGTTGGTAGATTTTGATGCAGACAAAGCATTCAACAAAGTAATCGGAATTTATTAGTAGGGCAATCAAAACATTTGCATTCCCTGATACACTAACAAGATTAATTAGGAAGATATATGAAGGATCATAAGCAATAATTAAAGTTGGGCTGTTCCCATCTGATAAGTTGCACTTCAACAGAGGAATCCGTCAAGGGTGTCCTCTTTTTCCTTTGTTATTTGCTTTATATTTAGAGCCATTTGCAAAGAAAATAAGGGACTCAAAAATGCAAGGATATCATTGGTATGCTAATCAGATGTAATTATGTTGTACCTGATAAATCTAGAAAAAGGATACCTCAGTGTCGTAAAACATTTTGAGACAGATTCAAGTCTTTTCAGGATATAAAATGAATCAAGATAAAACAAAGGCTTTAACTGTAAATTATTTGCCCACACATGAATTGGTTCAGCAATACCCATATTTCTGGGAACGCTGTAAGATGAAGTATTTAGGAGTGTGGATTAAAAATGCTTGTGTTATGGCAGATAAGGATATTTGGGAAGAGACTTGACAAAAGATAATACAAAAACTGACAAACTGGAAGATTTTGTATATGGATATGGATAGCCAAATACAAGCAGTGAAAATGTTTTAGTCCCTTTAGTTTTATATAAAGGTCAGGCATATTTTTTTATTAACCAGAGGAGGTATTGTGGATAATAATCAATAAAGAATTGAAGGAATTTACCTGGGAGGGGAAGAGGGCAGTAGTTAAGCGGGATAAGCTGATCCTTCAAATAGAACAAAGTGGTTAAGGATTACTTGATCTTAAGGGAAATTTTAGAGCTAGAGAGTTAAGGCTCATATACATAACATGTGCAGAAGGTTATAATTCAAAATTGAAAGGGATAATGATGAACCAGGGATGAAGGTCAAGAAATAAAGACATGGTGTGATTTTTGATGCAGATCCTTAAGGCTAATAATAACAAACATACAAAATATTATATTCATAAAGTAGCAAATGGTATTATAATAACTAAGCCAACATGAGAATGGTGAAAAGAGATTTTGCCAATACAGAAGACTGCAAGTAGGGGTACAGAAAAATAGGCAAGAGGGGACTTTTTTTTTTTTATAAAAAGTGGCAAAGGAACCAAGAAATTAAAACCAAATAACTAGAGCAGGAAAGGTAATAGAGTGAGATGAGGACAAAAAGACATTTAGACTGTAGGCTAAAGATTAGTTGAATCTATAATAGAAGCTGCTGTTAAAAAAAGTGATAATTAGTAGGGCATATAAAATATTGGTTCTACCTCACTTCAACGACACGCCGGAACATCGACACGGAAATCGCGAGCCCCAGAAGATCGACAGCGCAGAAGACCGACGCGACGGGACCTAGAAGATCGACAAGCAGAAGACCGACCCGACGGATGAAAGCACCGACGCCGAGGATGCCGAAATGGGAAAAGGCTGTGTAAGTATGCGGTAGTGACGGACGTTGGGGTGCGAGTAAGGTAAGTGTGGATAGGGGTGGGTTAAGTGAGTTAGGGTTAGGGAGCGGGTCAGGTAAGTGTGCGGTAGTGATTGTGTTTGGGTTAGGGGCGGGATAAGTGAGTTAGGGTTAGGAGCGGGTCAGGTAAGTGTGCGGTAGTGATTGTTTTGGGTTAGGGGGATAAGTGAGTTAGGGTTAGGGAGCGGGTCAGGTAAGTGTGCGGTAGTGACGGACCTTAGGGTTAGGGTTTGGGTTAGGGTTGTAGGTAGTTGTGTATGTGAGGTTTAGTGTGGGTTTGTAGGGATTTTGGTGTGCTTGTGTATGTGGTTTTTGGACGGGGAATGTGTTTTGTTTGTTGATTGTGGTGTGTGAAGTGTATGAGGTTTCGTGTTTGTGTACCGTCGGTTATTTCGTTGTCGGGCATGTGGAATTTCGTGTTTTTGTACTGTCGGTTATGTGGTTTCGGTGATTGCGTTGTCGGTGTTTTGGTGTTTCGTTTATGTGAGGTAGAACCAAAATATTACACGACAGCTATAAGAATCAATCAGAGTAGGTTAGAAAAGATTGGGAAGAGAGACTGGAAAAGCAATTTACAAGAGAACAATGGGAGAACATATATATGGCTTCTAAATATGCAACAAAGTCTACAAGCTTTAGGATCTTTGCTTGCAAGTATTTGCATAGGTATTTGTATACCCCAAGCACACCTCAAAGAAACTTTTCCTTAGGTAGATAGCAAATGTTGGAGGTGTGAAGGGGAAGTAAGAGGTAACTGGGAACATATGTTTTTGGAGTGTAATCTGTTGGCAGATTAAAAAAGTTTCCTTCAGAGTACTCTGTTAGACTTACTGGGGGAGCAAATGGTTGTAACTAAGAATATGATTTTTGAGGTGAGACACCATATCTGAATTGCTTAGACATAGTAAGGCTTTACTGAGTCTAATTATTTTGGCTGTCAAAAAAGCAATTGCTAGATAATGGAAATCTAAGTTTAACCAACTGTATTTGAAGTACTGAATATTATAAAAGAGATAAAAGAACTGGAAGAGGGATATTTAGAAAAGAGACAGAGCAAATTACATAGAAATAAATGGAAGTTGTGGGAACAAGACTTGCAGAATAATGCTTAGGAAGAGGAGGAGTGAGGTTTAAGGGAAGGCAGGAATTTAGCAATTTATGTAATGTTGAACTGAAGATAATTGCAAAGGAAAGATATCTGACGTATAGTGTATGTAAATGGAAAAATATGATTTGTTTTCTTTTCTGTTAATGTATGTTTACTGTATCTTAAGTTATAATTAAATAAAGGTGTTATAAAAAAAATCTGACACGACGTTCAGTAACTCAACCTTCTGAAGTCGACCTTTTGCTTGTTATACATTCTAAAACAAATGCCTCATCCCGACAAGGCTTGCAGAATAAAATACTGATTCAGACCTTTGCCCCCCCCCCCCCGCACACTGTTATAGTCTGTTAGAGAGAGTAAAGTAGCTCCCTGTTAAAGATATGATACTACATTAGCTATTTCAGTACATAAGCTAATCTTTTTGGAAGTTAGAATACGTATCTTTGCTGTAGCATGACTGTCAGATCTTCATTTACTGATGTGTTACCAACTCCAAGTCCAAATACTAACATTGAAAATTGATCCTTTATGGCATTAGCCCCTATTTTTGTGCATGTAATTACCTGAGAAATATTAAAATATGTCACAAACTCTTAAGTTCAAATAATGTTAAAAATACATTTGAAGAGTGCAATGTCTTATTGATACAAAACAATAATATGATTACCTCACCATCTGTCTGTCTTTTATATATTTATTTCTATTTTGACAGTTCCATTTCCAATAGTTTGTGGTATTCATTTTCAGATGAGACAGCTGAGAAAAGCTCCAACTGTATTAGACATAATACTATGCTCCTAGACATGAAACTTCTACAATATATACAGCGTAAAAATACATTTATTTACCTGTGCATCATGTGACCTCTTCATTAATGTTCTCAGTCAGTCCATTTAAATTATACAGCATATACAATAATTACACACTGGAAATAGTAGTAAAATATGAATTCACGACCACCACTGCTGGGCTAAAACATATATTCATTCAAATAAAATAACAGTGGTAAGTGCTTTTACAGCTTCAGCCATTTCTTTAGACCATATACAAACTACAATTCAGCAACCATTTAAAACCATTCAAAAAATGAGGGAGGACAAATAAAATCAATGAAATAAGTCACGTGATCTAATCACTGGTATTAAACATACACATTCATTCAAACCGGGACTCTTATCAGTTTGTAAAGTATGATCCATTTAAGTTCACTGTGTTCTGTCTTATTTCTTATATCTCCTCCCCTTACATTCAAGCACATTAACACTAAAACAAGAAACTTAAAACAGTGGTTGTAACCAGCATCATGTACATGCTTCACCGAAGCACTACTTGTTTTTTGTTTCCTGATGTCATTATTATTCTCTATATTCTTTCTTTTAAAGTTTGGTTAGTTTTCCCTGCATATAACACATAGCATGCTGTGCATTGTGCAAGATAGACTAGATTATTATTCTTACAGTCAGCAAAAAATCAAATCCAATATGACAGCCAGATATAGGATGTTTTATATATAAAGTGGACCAGATGAACTTGCAAGCCATGCAAGAGTGTCATGCAAAGGTCCCTATGCAATCACAGTTTATATGATCTATGGTGGTATGCTATTTATAACAAAGCTGGTGTTTCAATGAGATGTTATTTCTAAATTAAAATGTAGGTGTTATGCCAGGAAAAGATCATCATTAGCCATTAATATTGACCAGTTTTTCTTAATGATGTCACATAAAATATTTATATCACTCAAGTAAGTCAGCAAAAAACTAGGTTCTTTACTACTTTCACTTTGATTTAAATGTGTTGCATCAGCACTACATTCTGAAAAAAATTGGGCTTAGCAGTTGTCCCTTTTAAGGATTGTACTTCCATAACTATATTCTCAGTTGGTCTGTGAGAATAGCTCCTTCTCAGGAATTCATTGGTCATGGTGTCAAATGTACTGTCTAGCTTATCACATAGCCTCATATCTCTCAACAACTGACCCTTCAAGACATTTCTTGAAACATGCCTAAGATGCATACTAGATTTGTGTAACACATTATTCTTCTTGCAAGTTTTTTTTTTTATATATTTTAGTACTTATTTCACCCAACATATTCTTGGTTACTGTGATGTCTAAAAAAATAATTGAAGCGCTCAACCTTTTATAACTAAACTTAAGACGGACAGTAGTACTATGCTACTAGTCTATAAACTCAGTAAGCCTGTCTGTTGAACCTTTCCAAACAAGAAAAATATCATCCACAACATGCCTGTAATAACATATGCACTCTACAAATGGGTTGTCATTCAAAACCTTCTCTAACTCCCAATGTGCTAGAACCATACTGGCATATGTATTCCCACAGACTGTACCCATAGCAACACCAATTTTCCGGAGATAAAATTCAATTTCAAAAATAAAAATATTTTCTAAAATTAATTCCATCAGGCTGCAAATCAATATAACATTATTAGATAGATCACTATGTCTAGTCAAAAACATCCTTATATTTTCAATATCTAATTCGTTCGGTATAATGGTAAAGAGTGAATTGACATGTAAAGCAACAAAAAACAATTCAGTATCTTTGTTTGTTTCCTTAAACCATTTAAATAGGTCATTTAAAAAGTGTTTGGTATCCATTAAAACAGTATTATATTATTTAACACTGGCTTTAAAGCCTTTTCAACATAAATTGGCAATGGTTCTTCTCTTTGTAGAGTGCATACATTATTACAGGCATTTTGTGGACAATATTTTTCTTGTTTGGAGAGGTTTAATAGACAGGCTTACTGAGTTTATAGACTACTTACGTAGTACTACTGTCTATCTTAAGTTCAGTTATGAATGGACAATATTTTTCTTGTTTGGATAAGTTTAATAGACAGGCTTACTGAGTTTATAGACTACTTACGTAGTACTACTGTCTATCTTAAGTTCAGTTATGAATGGACTGATGAAAGGAAAAAAGCCCTAACTGTTTCAGTTTTCATTATTTCCATTTAAACTGTTTATCATAGTTGAGTGAAGTCTCAGGATGAGAATAAAGTTCAACAAGTCTCTAATAGAGAAATCCTCAGTTTAACTTTCTCTACTGGTTAGAATTTCCCCAAGTCCAAATAAGTACCCCAGGAAAACAAAGGAAAAGTACAGCAGTGCTCTGATTCAGTATACTCCACAGAGGTTAGAGATATTTCCAAGTCCAAATAACAGTCTCCGACAAAAAGTAAGAAAAGGACAGCAGCAGCTGAAGTTCAGTACATTCCATGTGGTTAGACAGATTTTCAAGTCTATATAGAAACTATTTTTCTTTACTAAAATAATTTGCTATAATGCACATATATTCCATTTAGGTAATGGTTTTACATTCTAAGACTTGTAAGTGTGAGTCCTGGAATAATGAGACTGAATGAATGAAAATGTGGGCTTGCATATACTAAGTCCAAGATCTCTGTGTCTCAGAGTGTGTCCTTTTCTTTGAAGTATGGTCATTTTGGAGATAGCATAGATAAGAACAGGGGTATAGGGGTGCAACCTCTCACATTAGTAGTGCGGGGGGGGGGGGTTGCTCTCTGCAAAAAATATTTGTAAAGAGAAAATCAGTTGTCAACATTTACTGTTATCCTTTATAATTTCATTGTTTTTTTTTCTAATTCCACGAATCGCAATTAGGGTCTTTGAATTAAAGTAGGGAACCTTCTATTCCATGATTAGATGGTTCATCTCAGTAAGGTGAGTCTTTGATTCCATAAGCATATAATTCAGCTTGTCAAGGGAACACTGAGCATGGCGACAGTAAACAATTACAGATTATGGTTATCAAGCCCCTTTAATTGAAAGAAAACAGTTATAAATTCTACACATCTGAGAAAATCGAAGAAAATGTATATAATCTGACAGGTAATATATGTTACACTGGAACAAGGAAGAAATTCTATGAAACAGCAGCATGTGCATATCAAATAACTGCGATGAACAAGCTTTACACGCATTAATGTATTTTTAGTAGAGCAGTTACAAATACATTTTAGCTGTGAGGTTAGGAACATCTAGCTGGAGGATTTAATTGTTGATTTTGTCAGAAATATAGATTCTGGCCCCTGAAAAACAATAAAAGAAAATTAGGCTATGAACCCTATTATTACATTTCTTAATTGACTTAACACTATATTGCCAGGAGCAAAAGTACAGCTGTCAGCAATATATCTCCATCCTTATATGCTGCTATCTTTTTTAACCATTATAATTTGAAGGGGGTAACTTTGACATACCATCTAATGATGTCAGACACAATGTCAACCTACAACTCTGTATGCCAGAGGACATGTACTAAACAACATCACTGCATATCTAGGCTGACTAGCTTGTATCAGGTAAATTGAATTAGCCTCATAACCACCCACTGTTTCTATGCAAGATTCCTTTGAATGAATATGTGTATTCTGGCATTTTATTACCAGATTTGTATTTGCACCTGTTTCAGTTCCTCAAGGCTCATCTAGGATGAAAAATGTGCAAAAGAATATGTGCAGAGGGGAGACTCAGGAACACAGTTCGGATTCTCACAACACACTTGTGAAATATCATTTCTTTTGAGCTTTCTCATTCTCATAGTCTACAGTGTATCCAAACACAACCTATGAAAGCTTCATTCACATAAAGTACCAGAACATTTGTGCAATCCCCCGCAGTGTCAGATTTCCTCAATTAGCAGCAAATATTTGAGTTATTTTTATGTTTTAACACTACACTGCAAAGTTAACAAGATGTGTGACAGAATGTTCATGAACAGAATGATCTGAAAGTCATACAAAGCCATAAAGTTCTAGCATCATATAATGGCAGTATTCAACTGTCAGCCCTATTTGCTTCCATTCCTTAAGATTTATCTCTATTAAAACATGAGCAAAGGAATTTTCACGTGCATCCACAACATTCTGTAGCTAACAAAGATGTTGTTAGTGAAACAACAATGCTAGTTTGATTGCTTTCTCCACTACCTTTGTGAGTGGATAAAAGAAAGGCATTCATTTATTTTTATTGACTGGGAAGGTCTGAATGGGTATGAGCCCTTTTTCAGCAGAGGCCCCGGGGGAAAAGCTCCACATACGTTTACAAATAATATGTCATTATATTAAATGAAAGTTAATATAAAAGCGAAAATCATAAAAAGTTAATAACAAAAATTAAAAATGTAGAAGTTGAAAAACATTAAAGATTAAAAACGATGATGGAAACTACATAGATGTTAAAGTCAACAAAAATGCATAAATAGTTCAGATGTAGATATTTTAGTTCTCATGCTTGAAAAGGGATAACATAGTTACCGTAGTAGTTTGGTGTTCAAGAAGGTTGTAGAGGGTAATATGAAGAAATTATTTTAAAGTGAAAGTGGAAAGGAACTAGACAGAGAGTGAGGTTTTGGAAAGTGGTTTAGGGGTAATGTTAAAGTGGAGGGAGCTGTAGTATGAGAAATGTGAGAGTAGGTGTCCGGTAAGAGAGTTCAAGTGAGGCAAGGTCTAGTGTGAAAAAATGAGTATGTGAAGTGCATATAGGGAAAGATGGTGGGGAAATGAGTGAGAGGGAGTGAACACATAGTAGTTGGGGAGACTGAAGGGTAAGGTGAAGAAGTAGGGGAGGGAAGTAGGAAGATGATGGATAGAAGTTTGAAATAGGTTATTTTATGTTAGAGAATTAAAGTTCTTATAAATTAAAGGGATAAAAAGGCATGCACTTAACTTTGGCAAAACAGACATGCTTTCATCTTCGGTGGTACATACATATCTCAATATAGACGTTAAGCCATGCTTAGTAAACAACTTTGATTTTGTGTAATTTATTTTCAGTTATTGAATAATATCAATGTGAAGAAAATTAGGGGGATATTATCACATATGAATACTGCTCTGACTCACGTGGTGTTAGCTGCTCTCATCAGATTTAAATGTTTGCATGCTCTGCATTTTAAAAATAAAAAAAGTAGCTTTACATTTCCTCCCTAACTCTAAATTTCCTAAAACTCACTACTCTCCCCTATGCAATGAAGGGATTAATGACATTTTAAAATGTTATTGTGAGAGCATGCTCCTTAATATAACGAAGCTTACCACTGCGTAGGGCCTGCTAAGATATCTTGCATTTTAGTGCATGGGGACGAACAATGAGCTGCAGGAATTAATTTTAAAAGTAGTAAGACGCTGTCCGGTTTGATTCTCAGCTAGAGCGTTTTCTGCGTGGAGACATGCCTGAATGGGCGTACCTTCGTTGAAGGTTGTGCGTCAGGGCTGGTAACCCGGCACGTAAAAATCAACTACCAATCATTAGCGGACCAGAGTTCCACTGTGGCGACCCCTAACCAGGAAAAGCTGAAAGACACAACAACAATAACAACAAAGCAAACTAGAGTACTTTTTAATTTTAAAACATATAACTTGCACAGACCTGTGTAAAGTACTTTCTATTTTTAAAACGTATAACTTGCACAGACATGTTTGATGAGCTGTACTGTGTAAGTAGCTTCTCTCACTGGACAATTCCTTTAAGTATAGCGTCTTCTGGGTGGAGACATGCATGAATGGGCGTACCTTCGTTGAAGGTTGTGCGTCAGGGCTGATAATTCGGCACATAAAAATCAACTACCAATCATTAGCGGACCGGAGTTCTGCTGTGGTGATCCCTAACTGGGAAAAGCCGAAAGACACAACAACAACAACCTAAATCATGTGAGATGCACCTCTACTATTTAAATGCTGTTCCAATTTAAGAAAACTTTCAAGCAGCATTGTCAATATGCATAATCTTTGCAACTGTTTTGCCTAGGCTGTGATTTAACTGCCAGGCTGATACCACTTTTAGGTATAATGCCATTGACTAATAATTACTTTCATAGAGGACTATGATTGGGTCTCCCATTATGACCATTTTGTTATTTGTTTGGAACATGGACATCAAGAAATTTACCTTGAGAGCAAAGCTCAAGAGGCAAACCTTGGCATCCATGTCAAGACAACATAACAAAAAGGATTATGATCAGAAAGACTTGATCATAATTCTTAGTAGTACATGTAGCTTAAACTACTTCCATGTGCTAAAATAGATAAAAAATGTGTAGGAGGATTTAATGTTTTATATTTTTGAAAGCTATAACACACTTCCCATTGCCATGCAAACAGCAGCTACCACAGAACAGTGGTGGGAAGAACATAAAATTTAAAACAAGTTAAACACTTCATTTGCCACCCCCCCCCCCCCCCACCAAAAAAAAAAAAATGAAAGAAAGGCTAAATGTAGTGTTTAACTTTACTTGCATTCTAATTGTAAACACAGTACTCCATGTACTACATGTACCAGTTAAAAAAAATTTAATTGGACAAATCAACGTATCTGCTTTTGTCTGAGGTAATGACTGAAAATAGTCTTTGAACCAATTCGCTGACTCTTTAACAAAAACATAACATAACATATAACCAATTTCATTTAATTAAACATTTTACTGTGGGTCATAAGCTGTGCACAAAAAGTGTTAGACTTGTAATGATTATGACAAGCAAATGTATACTCACATGCTTATGAGGCCCTTTTGTTATCACCAGCCAAATGACTTTCAGCTCCTAAGGTTATAAATGTTGCTGAAGAAAAATAGCTGAGTCCACACTGGCTGTCACAAACTTTATTACATAAAAACTTCTGTAAAAACTTTTATAAAACTGTGAGCGCTTTCGGGATAACCCTTCATCAGACAATACAACAACTCATAAAAAAGCACTTTTATATCACAATATAGACCTGTTATCCAATCATCTCTTCACCCGCCTCCTTCTTAAGGCTGGTTTTAAAGGTATACTTGTATTTAGTCCTGGAGGATGGTCTGCAGCTAGTTCTATTATCCACTGCACCTCTTTACACTCAGTAAAATTCACTATATCCCCCCTCTTTTATTCATGTGGGTAACCTGCATAACCATAAACTGAAAACTATGTTCTGGATTCCTAGAGATATGTGCATATAAGGTATTACGTTCATCTTTCTGCCTTATGCTTGACATGTGATGAAGTATCCTAGTTTTCAACTTGCAATTGGTTTTACCCACATAAAAGCTGGGACATGATTGGGACATTGCTAGGTAGACTACATTTTCTGTATGGCAATCAGCATACAGCTTAAAACATATTTCCTTTTATTAACCAGATGTTCAAACTGATTGTTGTTACTGATCATTGAACATACTTTACAATGCTTACAGGGAAATGTGCCTACCCTGTCTGAAACCAATTCTTTTTTAATTTTCATACTAGGTTCTCTGCACAATATGTCTTTCAAATTGCTATTGCGTCTAAAGCCAAAACTCAGTTTCTCTTCAAGTATTCCCTTAAACTTGTCCTCACTTAACAAGATTTTCCAGTGTTGCTTAATTATCTCACAGATACCCCATTTATGTTGTTACTGTATCGCAACATAACCCTAAATTTGTTTCTTGATTCTAATCGCGCAAAATTCTCCTTATTTTGCTGTAAACCAGAGGCATTGAACCATGGTCTGGCTCTATTTTCTCTGTCTCTCTTAACTAACTCAAACCCTTCATCCATTATATTATGTGTATATCCCTTCTGTTGCATATAATTGTGGAGTGTTTCTATTTCCTTTTCAAAAATGGTATCATCTGTACATAATCATGATGTACGTAATCTGTGTCCCACTACTATGTTCTTAAAAGTGCTTCTAGGATGCATACTGGAAAAATCTAAATAGTGGTTACTCCAGTAATTTTTCTTGTATAAAGAGGTGGACAAACTACCTGTCACGTTTTTCCGGTTTGTGGACGATATTTATAAATTATGGAGAAATAGTGAGAATGAGTTGAGGAGGTCTACTGAACATCTTGAGACAACCACTAATTTCCTGTGATTTACTGTTAACAATGATTTTAAAACAATAGAGTTTTGAGATGTATGGATAACAAAAAACCTGACAGGTAGTTTGTCCACCTCTTTATACAGGAAAAATTGCTGGAGTAACCACTATTTAGATTTTTCCAGTATGCATCCTAGAGGCACATTTAAGAACATTGTAGTGGGACAGGGATTACGTACATCAAGATTATGTACAGATGATACCATTTTTGAAAAGGAAATAGAAACACTCCACAATTATATGCAACAGAAGGGATATACACATAATATAATGGATGAAGGGTTTGAGTTAGTTAAGAGAGACAGAGAAAATAGAGCCAGACCATGGTTCAATGCCTCTGGTTTACAGCAAAATAAGGAGAATGTTGCGCGATTAGAATCAAGAAACAAATTTAGGGTTATGTTGCGATACAGTAACAACATAAATGGGGTATCTGTGAGATAATTAAGCAACACTGGAAAATCTCGTTAAGTGAGGACAAGTTTAAGGGAATACTTGAAGAGAAACTGAGTTTTGGCTTTAGACGCAATAACAATTTGAAAGACCTATTGTGCGGAGAACCTAGTATGAAAATTAAAAAAGAATTGGTTTCAGACAGCGTAGGCACATTTCCCTGTAGGCATTGTAAATTATGTTCAATGATCAGTAACAACAATCAGTTTGAACATCCAGTTAATAAAAGGAAATATGTTTTTAAGCTGTATGCTGATTGCCATACAGGAAATGTAGTCTACCTAGCAATGTGCCAATCATGTTCCAGCTTTTATGTGGGTAAAACCAACTGCAAATTGAAAACTAGGATACTTCTTCACATGTCAAGCATAAGGCAGAAAGATGAATGTAATGCCTTATATGCACATTTCTCTAGGAATCCAGAACATAGTTTTCAGTTTATGGTTATGCAGGTTACCCACACAAATAAAAGAGGGGGGGGGGATATAATGAATTTTTTCTGAGTGTAAAGAGCTGCAGTGGATAATAGAACTAGCTACAGACCATCCTCCAGGAATAAATACAAGTATACCTTTAAAACCAGCCTTAAGAAGGAGGCGGGTGAAGAGATGATTGGATAACAGGTTTATATTATGATATAAAAGTGCTTTTTTATGAGTTGTTGTATTGTCTCATGAAGGGTTATCCCGAAATTGCTCACAGTTTTATAAACATTTTTATAGAAGTTTTTATGTAATAAAGTTTGTGACAGCCAGTGTGGACTCAGCTATTTTTCTTCAGCAACATTTGTACCTTGACTAATGGAGTCCTTAAGAAGAGGGAGAAAGGTTATAAAAGAGTCATTTACACTGGGAAAAACCTTGCTCCAAGGTAACCTTCATGAACCAAAGCACAACTTGCTCCCGATGGTAGTGAATAGATGATGTCCCAAATGAGAGTAGGGTGTGTGAACTTGCGTCCCCTGAGCACTCCAAAATTCATTAGTGCTTTCTAAACCTGATTGTCTGCTATATGGGAGAGCAGCCCAGAACATACAGAGTAGGACCAGTCCTCCATTTTCTTCAAAGTCCCTGATAAATACAGTTGACATTTTATCTGGTGTGGTTGGCTAGTTTCTTGTAAAATATATGTGAAAATGTAACTGTTTTTGCTTACCATGTTTCTTGTCCACTGCTAATGTATTTTTTTCCACAGGAGTGGATCCCTGTGCCCTTGGGAAGCATGGATGTCAGCATATCTGTGTGGCCAACCAAACATCGTATTACTGCAGGTGTAATGAAGGTTTCAGACTCAATCCAGACAAGAGAACTTGTTCAAGTAAGACACTGCAAAACTAACATGAATGTTTATTATGCTGTTGATACATGTTTCCCTTCTGCTGACCAACAGAGTAACAAGTGTTTAATGTTTGTTGTTCTAGAAGCTTGTATTTTGTATCAAATGTATTTGTGTTATCTGAGTCTAGCAAGTCTACTATTTTCCGGTTTTGATAAACTAAATTCGGGTGGGAGACATGCAGAATGGAAAGACAATTCCAGCAGGAAAACATAAACACACTTCTAACATTCTGGGTGTTAATATTTCCTGATGGTGACTGGTTACTTTTTGACCTGATAAAATAACCAAGTCTAAGAAAATGTACACTATAGAACTACATAGAACACCACAGTTAACTTGTTGTCAGCAGAAGAACGTGTCTGACTGAATTCAGATTCTGAATAAAGTTAAGAATATGTGAGTGATTACATTCTGGAGATCATGTCAGGTTATATGAGGAAAAACAAGTAAAAATAAAGCAATAGAATAGGTGTTTGCATTCATTGACAGACTTATCACCATATTGAAAGTCAGCTACATCATCTTCTCCTGGTGCATTTCATAATAAAATCGGGGAACAGCTATATTCTACAGTGGCTTTACTAACTGCATGAACAGACAGACTCAATGCATATCCTCTGTTGATATTCTGATCCGTGTGCAAGATTCTCATCTCTGGTCCAGGCTGCCTAGGATTTAGGGAGTCAATTCTTCTACCTAAGAGCAATTACCATTGTCGCAAAGGCTACCAGCAATGACCAAGAGTTGGAATGCAGAGGATCGGAAAAGGTGAGATTGAAAAAAAGATAGGAACATTCCTATATTGGTACTTCAATTATTATGCTTCCAGGAATAAACTTACTTCTCTAGGGAGGCACAAGACTGAGATGAAGGAAATGCTGAGATCCTCCACAGAGAAGACTCACAGGGTGATGCACAGGACCCCCAAAGAAGAAGGAAGCACTTTTTAATGGGAAAATTCTCTGAAAGAAAAGCAGTGAGTCCTTGTGACAGCATGATCAGCCTGCAAGGGAAGAAGACAGTCTTTATTAGTGGAACATAAAAATCACCAAGTAAATCTTGGTCTCTAGAGTAGCTAATGATGCAAGTGTTGCTTCTGAGATTAGTAGTAAGTAAGAAAAGACATACAAAATGCCAACATGTATGAAGCAAATGGGGTAAGGCTAAAATAAAAATGGTAGACAGTGCACCAAAGCAAAACAAAATAGCTGTCCATTCTGTTAGCTTTGATGTCAGTATAACACTGTGACAATCAAAAGAAACATGACACACAGAGAACTGTTACTGGGATCTAAATGAAGAAAGGACAGATAGGATACAGTAAAAAAAGAGAAGATATAGCCCTAAATAGAAGGAAGGGATAAGAGCAATGTAATAATTAGCGTGTCTATAAGAAAGTGGGATGGTACTATGGATAAAAATGTAAACAGGAAATGATAATGTGCTCATCACAGGGACTGTGTACAAAACCCTTCTCATGCAGAAGGGTGTAAAAATGGTAGATGATATTGTTCTGATGACAAAGAAGGAAAAGCCACAGTTATCTGGGGACTTTAGTATTCCCGGTATTAGAACACCGTAATTGTAGCCACAAGGGACAGAACCTCAGGCAGATAGAAGTAGTAACTGCTTAAGAAAACCAGATTTAATAATGGTTTTAAACACATGACCAAAATAGAGGACAAAGGTTCTGTCAGAGAATCATTCACTGACACTTTAGGATATACTAGAGGATTACTAACAGGCCTATTAACTTTCATGAATTGGATACCACAGGAGTCAATATAGGAACTGATTGCTTTCATCATTCGTGTGATTGGTATTGAAAAGGGCTAGTAAAGAAAAGTAAGCCTTCTTGCTTATAATATAGTGATAGTCAGCAGGGTTGATCTGCAAGAAGGTGTAGACGGGGTGAACATGTCCTTGAGAATGATGGAGGAATAATGTAAAACACCAATTCATACATCAGTTTTTCTTCATTTCATTCATTTATTCATCCTTTCACTTTTTAATTCATTTATTTATGCTCCAATATTAACTTTATCCTATTTAGGGTCATGGAGAAGTTGGAACCTGTGTCTGAATTTAGTAGACTTAAGGCAGAGAACTAATCCTGGATGAAATGGTCACACACACACACGCGCACACACACACACACACACACACACACACACACACACACACACACACACACACACACACACACACACACACACAGACACTCACTCTGGAAGATTACATATTAACCTAATAACACGTCATGTGTTTGGAATTACAGATGAAAGAGAAGCACCCACAGAAGTTTCATGTGGATACACTGGGCATACCCAGACTCCACAAAGAAGGATTTCTAGCTAAGGACTGAAATGGAAAAGCATGCACTATAAAAGTAACAAGGGCAAATTCTGCCCCAGTGTACCACCCCTGCTCTAAAACATGGCAGCCTAGATATTACAGAAAAGCAAATGATGCATCCGTGAAGCAGTAGCCAAAGAAGGGTATCTATGCAGTGGAGGACAATAGAAGCAGTAACAATAGCAAAAGTGGAAAGTACCTGCAGATAGTGAGAGCAGGTAGCGTAAAAGTAAGTGAGCGTTATGACAGCACCAAAGAAGATAACTGTAACAGTGGGATGCATAGGAAGGTAATTGTTAGTAGAAGGCAAAAAAGTTGTCATTCCTGTTTATAGACTGATGGTAAGACCCTTAACTGGACTACTTGTGCTCAGCTCTTGAGATCTCATTTTTGTAAACAGCAAGACAGTACAGAGGAAGGTAAAAAAATATAGTCTGTGTCATTGTCAAAGAGAGATAAAGCCCTGACTAAGGCCAAGGTGACCCAAATTCAAAGAAAGACTGATGTGCTTGATGGCACAAGCAGAGAAGAAAGGAATTTTCATCTTGGGGGAAAGGAGAGTGGTGTGTACATGTGCTTGGGGCATACTAACATGTTTCAGTTTCCCTGGCAGAAACCAGGAAAGGAACTCAGAAGTACTGCCTGAAGGTGGGTGAAGCATCCTGTTGATGTCAGCTCCTTATGGAAATGAGGGCAGTTCAGGGTTAATGCCCGTTGCATGCCCCACTCTGGGTGTGTTACGGGCATGCACAGTGGTGGGGAAGTTATATGAGAAAACACTCCCTGACAACAGTGTGATGCTGCCCCAGGGTTCTTGATCTCTTCACTGGCCCCAGATATGAGTCTGGAATAGCCACGAGGAGGCTAAGGTTAGTCTGGTAGTGCTGATGGTTAAGAATATGAACTTGGATGCCCAAAAAAAAGAAGAAACATGAAAGATACTGCATGCTGTGCACACAAACAAGATAAAGAAAGATTACACAAGTCTAATATGTGGAGCTGAAAACAGAAAGCATGATACTATAACACAAACATTTAAGTACCTCAAAGAATACAAGATGTCAAAGTCAGTAACTTATTAAAAAAAAAGAGAAAAAAAAAGATTAGTCTGTGAATAAGAAGCCACAGTTTGAAACTACAAGTCAAATAACTTGGGGAAATAGAAGGAAATAAAAAGTGCTGAATGATAAAGAGGTTTCAGGATCAAAAACTGTTATGAATTTCAGGACCTCACCACAGAAATGTGTGAGAAATCTTTGGAGGGCAGGGGAAAAATGCAACAGTTTATGCAGGATCTGTAGAATATTTGGCAGAAAGAGGAAATCTATAAATCCATGTATCTTGTTTCAGGATGTACATTCTATGCATGTGTCATCAATGCATTTATCCAGTACTTTCGAATAGGCAGTGATTGCCCCCATCTTGTAGTCGTCTGCAAGCTTTGTCATCCAGAGGCCTTCCATATTGGCCTTGGTTTCCAAGAAGTATATTCCAAACAGAAGTGGTCCCAGTACTGAGCCCTGTGGTACACCACTAGTAAGTGGCCTCTTTCTGGAACTGGATTCACCCACTTTAACCACGTGTGCCCTGTCCATGAGCCAATTGGCTATCTATCTGTTGACATAGGGATTTATACCCAGTTTTCTGAGTTTACTTATAATACTGAGTGGGGAATTGTGTCAAATACCTTGGCTAAGTTGAGGTAGGCAGCATTTACTGTTTTGCCCTCATCTATGACCTTAGTGCCTTTCTCAAAGAAGTCCACCAGATTTAGTGGGCATTAACAAAGATGAACTGGGTCGGGTCCAGTGTTTCGAGTAATATTCTAATAAAGGACTTAGTGCTCTGTTGTGTACATTCCCTCTTAATTCTCAACAGGATTTTCTTCCTTTTGTTGTACAGTCTATTAAGACCAGGGGTCCACCAGGGTGACTTGTTTTTGTGATTTGACCTGGGCTTATTTCAGTTTGGTACTGTCACTTCTATGTGGTTGTTTATGTGGTTGTACAGGGCTTTTGTGTACTACTCTGCATAGGCTTCTGTGTTTTCTGGATTTGGGGGAGCTTGGAATCTAGCTATGCAGTACTTTAATAGGAAGTAATTTACCTTAGAAAAGTTCTTAAAGTTTTTTGAGGTTTGGAGGGAGGTTTAGATTTACCCAAATTTTCAGGGCGACCACTTTGTGATCTGATCTTACTAATGAGGATATCATACATGGAGAGTGCAGTGGTCTCCCATGTTTGTGAGTACCAGATCTAAAATGCTTGTTCTCCTAGTGGGAGTGCAGACCAGCTGCTCCAGGGTGTTTGAATTCATAAAGCAGAGAAATCTTTGGGCTTGTATGTTAGTGGTCATGTATGCCTCCCAGTTAATGAATAAATAGTTAAAATCACCCATGAGTATGGTATTGGGCTGGATGGTGAGTGATTCAAGTAACTCTAGGTATGATGTGTAGATTTCTTGGTTCATGGTTAGGGATTGGTTACGTTTGGACCTGATAAAATAATCAAGTTTAAGAAAATGCACACTACAGAACTACATGGGACACCATAGTTAACTTGCTGTCAGCAGCAGAATGTGCCTCACCTCGTAAATTTTAGAATAAACTTCAGAATATGTTCGTGACTACATTCAGGAGACAATGTCGGGTTACGAGGAAAAACATGTAAAAATAAAGCAAGAGATCTAAATATAGATCTATTTTTTACTGGAAAAGAAAAGCTCTTTGCGCTGAGGTGTCTAGCAAGCACCCCCCGAAACACAATACTGTGTGTTGGAGTTAAAAAAAGACATTAGAATGTTCTCTTGAAATCCCAGCATGTGCAGGAAATTTCTTACCCAGGTGAAAGATTCCTGGCACCTCAAAAAACACTCTGCAAAGATAAGCAAGTTGTCTAAATACAGAAAATTGTGGATAACTTGTAGCTTGCAATGGACTATAACAAGAGACAGACACTTTGTAAATACCTTTGGAGCAGTGGATAGCCCAAAGGGCAAGGTAAAACACTGATAATGTGATCCAGACTCACAAAACCTTAAGAAACACCTGAAATCTGGATGAATAGGAATGTCATATACAACTTTTAAATTTAAGGTTACCAGAAGACTCAAACAAGGAAGAAGGAATAACAATTTGTGAACTGGAAGCATTTTGAACTTTGGCATTATCACAAACTGATTCAGGAAAGAAAGATCCAGAAATGATCTCCAGGAATTTTCTTTCTTTTGCTCCAAAAACATTCTTTAGTAAAATTATTTCCCTAACTGAGGAGTAGGAACAGCTTCTATTAACCCCTGAGACAGCATATAATGTAAGAGAGGAAAAAAGAGAAGGGTTTGCTTTGATGGATGAGGAGGAATCCTCTGAAAAGGTGGAATTTTCTCATTTATATCCTGGATGGAACACATTCACAACTGACTTGTCTGAAATAATGTGTTGCCAAATAGAGAACATTCTGGTAGGAACAAAGGACTGCCAGGATGGGTGGGGGGAACAACATCTGTTATATAGTCATTCAGCCTTATTTGACTCTCTTTTGTTCTGGAGAGGTCCTGCTTTCATTTTGGATCAGCAATGCCACTGTTTTTAAATGACTGCATATCAACATTTTGCTGAGACTGTTTATATTGATTCTTGAAAGAAATGGATGAGGGAGCAGAAAAACTCTTCGAAAATTTGGAGAAGGAGAGATTAAAAATCTGATATTCCTGGTATCCATTTACCTATCTCATCACACTTTTTGATAACCCCTGCAGGAGTGCTCCCAAAAACTAAATTTCTATGAAAATTAAAATTCAAAATTTCATTTTTGATATCTTCTGGGAAGTTCTGAAAAACCTCATCAAATAATGCTTGTGATAACAGCTTGGAAGTAGTACCTAC
>NC_056725.1:1224429846-1224477346 GCF_019279795.1 Protopterus annectens
TGAGGAAGAAATTGCTGTCTAAGAGTAAGAGGGTGTGAGCCCTAAACCTCCTCAGCTTAAACAAGCAAATAAGACTTCTTGTAAAGTCCTCCAAAGCAAACTACAAATCCAAAATAGCTTCCTCAATTAAGGACAACCACAAGACATTCTTTAGTAACATCTGTAACCTAAAAGGAAAGGCCCAGATTTGTACCGAACTGGTAGTTAATGATACCACTTATAATGAACCTGTGGACGTAGCTAACCTGTTAGCCGACAGGTTCTGTGAAAACTTTACTCCCCTGTCTCCACCACACGTACCTCATGACATCCCTACCACCTACCTCTACTTGTATCTCTAAAGAGCAGGTCATAAACGCCCTCTCTAAGGCCAAAAACAGAGCATCTATGGGTTCTGATAACATCCCAGGCTGTGTCTTACATGGGCTCAAACAAGAATTAGCAAACCCACTGGGTACTCTTTTCAATAATAGTCTAAGCATTGGCTTCATCCCCGCCGAATGGAAAACGGCCACAGTTATCCCCTTGCACAAAGATGGTGCTTCCACCGATCCTGGGAACTGTGGACCTATTAGCCTAACTATCCTTATCTACAAGGCCATGGAGAAAATCATCATGGACTTTATCAACAAAGATATAGGTAATCTCCAAATACTTGACCCTACTCAATTTGGATTTGTCAAATGAAATCATCCTGTTAAACCTGGTGGACTTCTTCGAGGCAGTCACCAAGGCCCTGGACGAGGGGAAATCTGTGCATACAGACTACCTAGACTTAGCTAAGGCTTTTGACACTATCCCCCACTCAGGCATCATTGATAAACTCACCCAGTTAGGTATCAGCCCTTATATCATTAGACGGGTCGCTAACTGGCTCCCTGATAGAACCCATATAGTCAAACTAGGGGAATCCATCTTCAACAGCAGACCTATAGCCAGTGGTATTCCACAGGGATCAGTCCTGGGACCTTTAATGTTTGGAATCTATTTCTGCGAAGTATAAGCTAAAACTAAAGGGCAGTGGCTGACGAAGTTTGCTGATGACTGCAAACTGGAAGTGGTCAAAGTATCTACAAATGATGCCAACATCCTACAAGAGGGTCTTACATAAACAAATGATTGGTGCCAAGGTCATGGCCTTAAACTCAATGCAAAAAAGTATTATCATCCCTTTCCATAAGTGCAATGTTTCTGCCAACTACTGCATCAGTAACAACACCCTAAGTATGCAGTCAGTGATGAGAAACCTGGGCACACAGGTTGACAGCAACCTTACCTTTGATCACCATGTCTCCACAGTGGTGAGAAGGGCCTTCTATATTGCTCATCACATAAGTAAGGGAATTGCCTCCAGAAAAAAAGAAGTTATAACCTCTCTGTACCCTTCCCTCATCAGGCCAATAACTGAGTACAACGCCCCTTTTGGTATGTACCTTTCCAAGCACCTGCAGCAATTGCAGAGACCACAAAGGTTCCTCACAAGGAAAATTCAAGGTCTTCAGCATCTGTCCGATGTGGATCATCTGAAATCACTGTCACTTTATTCTGTTTCATACAGACTACTCATTGCGTAGACAGAGGGATCGAGCTGGGAAAGATGTGCAGTAGGTTAGGGTGATAATGGATAATGAGGGAAACATACTCACAAGTGAGAAGCGCATGTTGAGCAGATGGAAGAAATACTTTCAGAGGATGCCTGAGGAGTGGAGAAGAAGTGTTTTGGTACTGATTTTGAAGAATAATGATGATGTGCAGAGCTGTAGTAACCACAGAGGAATAAAATTGATCAGTCACAGCATGATGTTGTGGGTAAGAGTGGTGGAAGCTAGGTTAAGAAGGGAGGTGATGATTAGTGAGCAGCAGTAAGGTTTCATGCTGCGAAAGATCACTACAGATGCAATGTTTGCTCTGAGGGAGTTGATAGAAAAGTATAGAGAAGGTTAGAAGGAGATGTATTGTATCTTTATGAACTTAGAGAAAGCATATGACAGGGTACCTAGGAAAAAGTTGTGGTATTGTATGAGGAAGTCAGGAGTGGCAGAAAAGTATGTAAGAGTGGTACAGAATAGGTACGAGGGTAGTGTGACAGTGGTGAGATCTGCGGTAGGAGTGACGGATGCATTCAAGGTCAAGGTGGGATTCCATCAAGGATCAGCTCTGACCCTTTCTTATTTGCAATGGTGATGGACAGGTTGACAGATGAGATCAGACAGGAGTCCTCATGGACTATGATGTTGTTGATGATATTGTGATCTGTACTGAGAATAGGAAACAGGTTAAGGAGACCCTGGAGAGGTGGAGATATGCTCTAGAGAGGAGAGGAATGAAGGCCAACAGGACTAAGTCAGAATATATGTGTGTGAATGAAAGGGAGTATAAAGGAATGGTGAGGATGCAGGGAGTAGAGTTGGCAAAGGTGGATGAGTTTAAATACTTAAGATCAATAGTTCAGAGTAATGGTGAGTGTGGAAGAGAGTACAGGTAGGGTGGAGTGGATAGAGAAGAGTGTCAGGAGTGGTGCGTGACAGACGGGTACCAGTAAGAGTGAAAGGGAAGGTCTACAAGAGGATAGTGAAACCAGATATGTTATATGGGTTAGAGACTGTGGCACTGAGGAAAAGGCAGGAGTCAGAGCTGGAGGTGGCAGAGTTAAAGATATTAAGATTTGCATTTGGGTGTGATGAGGATGGACAGGATTATGAATCAGTATATTAGATAGTCAGCTCAGGTCGGATGGTTTGGAGACAAAGCCAGAGAGGTGAGATTCTGTTGGTTTGGACATGTGCTGAAGAGGGATGCTGGGTATATTGGGAGAAGGATGCTAAGGACTGAGCTGCCATGTAAGAGGAAAAGAGAAAGGCCTAAGATAAGGTTTATGGATGTAGTGAGAGAAGACATGCAGGTGGTTGGTGTGACAGATCACAATGCAGAGGACAGGAAAAATGGAAAAAGATGATCCGCTGTGCTGACCCCTAATGGGAACAGCTGAAAAGAAGAAGATACAGACTACTCAAAGGCAATCTCTGCCTTGCATATAAGACAGTCTTTGACCCTGCTTTATTGGAAATGCTGCATATCCACAAGTCAAGTGGTACATGGGTTACTCACTCTAAAGACCTTAACCTGATATGTGACATTAATAGAAGTTGCTGGAGGGACAGATTTGTCTCCAAGAGGTTACCACACCTTTGGAACAGACTCCCACGTCATGTCAAACAGAGTACCTCACTGGCTCTCTTCAGACGTAATCTAGATGATTGGATTGGTAACTGTCAATTCACCCAGGGGTTTCCACCTGTGTCCCTCTTGGACAGGAGCAACTGGTGCTGATCGTTGAAATAAGCGTAGAACTTGGCTAGGCTTATAAGGGTCCTAGGGCCATTAGCTTAGTAACTTCCTATGATCCTATGAACCTTTGATCTGAAGTAGTTAACTTCATTTATCTGCAACCTGTGGGTATTCGGATCCATATTGGATCTGAGCCGGCAACTTTTTCAAGCATCTGCTCCAAGCTCCTTGCCTTACCCATAATCCCTCACATCTCCTACCTTCCCCCAGATCTCGTTTGCCGCTTCATGCATCAGCATTGTGATCTCTTTAGCTCCAAGTTGGATGTAGTAAGTAAACAGTTTTTCTTGTGCTTTTAGTGAGTGTGTGTGGTCGTTAGTTTAACATTATCCTCCCCTTCGCTGTTTGTCATTTTGTTGTGTAAAAAAAAAAAAAATAGTTGTAAAGTAGTATAGTAGGCCTTCCTGACTTTAGTGTGTGTGTTGTAGTGTTAGGTTAAGTTTTGGCTGAGTGGGTTATAGTATGGCTGAGCAGCCAAAACCTATTTTTAAAAATGCACAGAGTGTGGCCATAAGCTTTCACCAGCTGATGGCTACACTCTGTGTGTTATTTGTCTAGGTGTTCCCCATCTTTCATTACCGTGTAGTGTGTGTCAGGGGTTCAACCCTAGGGCCCTAAAAGAAAGGAAGGCAAATCTGGTAGCTAAGGGCCTTCTGCCAGTTTCTGCCTTAGACACGGCAACCTCAACCTAGACTCTTCCAGTAGCCGATCAACCCCCCCCCCCACTCAGGCTGGGACTCAACCTCCCACTAGGCCTGTTGAAGGGGGAACTAAAGAAAAGGAAAAGAAGGACAAAGAGAAGAGAGGGGATAGGCGCCACAGGTGGTTTCCAGAGTGGGAGCCCTTCCCTAGCCCACCTTCCAAAGTAACTAGGACTACATCTCCTCGGCTCCAGTCCACAAGGTTCTCCCCGGAGCCGATGGAGCCCTTGGACCTGAGGCCTACATCGAGGTTGTCACACCAACCAGCCAGATCCAAGTCGGTCACCTCTTCGCGCACGACTCAGAGTCTGTCAGAGTTAGATATGGACAGGATAATGAGGAGGTTCATTCGGACCCAAATCCAAATGGGAGGCTTGCCAGGCCCCTCTCCAGCTGGAGAGGGGACCCCCATGCCCTTCTTTCATCCAATTTCTCCTTCCCCGATCCGGCCTGTGGTTTCGGGGTTTATGGATCCGAGGATCCACGGAGCTGGGGGTTCGGCGCCGACGGTTCCTCCAACCTCAACGCTGGCGATTACCTTGAGTTCCTCGGATCAGACCTTTTCAGATCCGAGCAACTCTCAGGGCCAAGAACAGGGAGTTCGATCCGAGGGGATGGAGGTGTCTTTGGCTCCAACATTGTCGGACCCGAGCCATTCCTTTGGAACCCCGGCTACCTCTGCCGTGTCCCAGATCCTCACAGTGGCACCAGGCAGAGCTTCCTCCTTGTTGGTTGCCAAGGAGGAGCGCTCTCCATTGGCTTTCGATGTGGTGGAGAGGGTTCTTTCCCAAGGATCGAGACCCCAGCCTATTTCCTTGGACTCTGCCCAGGCTCCCGTGGATTTGGTCACGACTCCCTTCAGCTTGTCCCAGGGACAGTTTGTGCTAGAGGACCCCCCGGGTGGATCCCATAGTGGAACCCCCCATGACTCACGAGCCCTCTTCAGAGAGTCCCACTGAAGAGGGTCCCTGTAAGCACACGTGCAAAAGCAGGCACCTAGACTCCCCTGAGTCCCTGACAGAAGATATTGACTTGGATGAAAGAGAGGGTTTCCCCAGGTCACCTCCTGAGGATGTTTCCATTGGAGACATCATGGAGATCCTCCGCCAGAGGGGAGGTTGGTCAGCCCCAAAACCCTCTATGGATGAGTCAGTATTCCTGGAGGCCTTTGGCATGGGCCCATCTACATCCTGGGTGCCCCCTCCTGTGGATCCCTTAGTGGATCTTATTACCACGTGGGCATGGAAGGAGCCTGACACCATAGAGCCAATACCAAAATGTCCGTACAGGATCCTCTCTCCTCCCTCAGACAGACAGGCCTGGTACAAGGGATCCCTGGTGGATGCTATAGTGGTTACAGCTGCCACCAAGAGGGAACTGGCACAGGAAAGTTCCTCGGTCCACCCTCCGGACAAGAAGTCTCAGGAGGTGGATCGGTTTGGGAAGCGAGTCTTTTCTTCAGCAACATTTTCCATTTGAGTGCTGAATTATTTGGCACACATTATACGACTTCAGTGAGACCTAGTCACAGAGTTCGCTGTGTCACCCCCAGAGTCTTTGTCACTGGAGGACAAGCGATTATTCTCCATGAAAATGTCGACTCTCGAATCTGTATCGAACATGTCCATGCGTCTTCTTTACCATGCCACGGAAGGAGTGGCTAGGGCAGCTGGGACTGGCGTAGCTATGAGGTGACATGCTTGGCTCAGACTGTGTCAATTCATGGACCCCTTCAAGGCATCATTCACAAATGCTCCATTCGATGGTTCTTCCCTGTTTGGGAAGACAGTACATGACACTCTGCTCCAAAGCGAGAAGGATGGGAAGACTCTGTCTGCCATTGGAGTCCACTTCTCTAGCCCTCAAAGATCCTTTTCTAGGAATCAGAGAGGGCAAAAGAAGATGTGGTTCCGAAAATCACAGTTTTCCAGGGACTCCCCTAGAGGCAGAGGGGGACAAGACAGATGCTGCCCCAGAGGCAGAGGGGGGCCGAGGAATTTGGGGTCCAGGGAGACCTTCTTGGACAGACCCATGCAGCAGCCCTGAGGGATTGCCCAACTGTCCTACTCTGGAGACAGCCAGTATCAGTGATCCTTGGCCCCAGGCTGCCAATGGCGGGCGACATTCTCCGAGCCCTAAGCTCCATGGCCACAGCAATCTCAATCCTTCCCAGTGTGTGCCTTCACATGCGGGTGCTTCAGTGGACCCTTGCAGTACAGTGGTCTTGGCTAGACCTCCTCATGGACTACCCAGTTTGAGTCCGCAAAGCCTGCAAGGTGTCTCTTCTCTGGTGGCTCCAATTGCCAAAAATCTTGGCCGAGTGACCCTTTATAGCACCCACAGCCCAAGCCACAGTGACCATGGATGCCTCCCAGCTCAGGTGGGGAGAGCACTATCTGGGGGAGGACGGTCCAAGGCACATGGTCCCAGACCAAGACCAGATCGCATATCAGTGTTCTGGAGATGAGGGCAGTGCTTTTAGCGTTGCAAGCCTTTCACGCTGTTCTTCCCCTGGGGACGACTGCAGTTCAGTCAGACAACATGTCTGTTGTCTGGTACATGAACAAACTGGGGGGAACCAGTTCTTACCCTCTTTGTTGCGAGGCTGTGATAGTGTGAGAGTGGGCAATCTCCACCAGTTGGTTTCTGATTGCAATGCACATCCCGGGATGCTCCAACATTTTAGCGGACAGATTGAGTCGGGCTATTCTAATGCCACACGAGTGGTCTCTGAAACAATTGATAGCGTTGGAGATCTTTCTTGCGTGGGATCAGCCTTGCTGCGATCTCTTCGCATCTCTTTCCAACGCGAAGTGCAGTGAGTTCTTCACTCTGATCCCCTCACCAGGGGACTCCCCCAGAGACACCCTCATCCATGCATGGCCTCCCAGGTTATGGTATGCTTACCCCCCCCCGGTACCTCTCATTCCGAAGTTTCTTCAGAAAGCTTGCTGACTGGGGTGCAAAGTGATCCTCATTGCACCATTCTGGCCTTGTCAGGTGTGGTTCCCCTTCCTCTGGTCTCATGTTCTAACTCCTCCTTGGATTCTGGATCCTTGCCCGGATCTCATCTCTCATCCCTTGGGCACCTGTCAGCCTGACCTGGACAGCCTCAAGCTGATGGCTTGGTTGCTCCAGTTCCCCTGATTGCTAGGACTCCTGGTCTGTCATCTTCAGTAAAGACTATTGTGGTGGCATCCCACATGGCTTCTACTAGGAAGATTTACCACAGCAAATGGAAACATTTCTCTATCTGGGCTTCTCAGAGGAACCTAGATCCCTTTACAGCCCCGGTTCCTGCAGTGTTGGAGTTTTTGGCCAATATTTTCCAACAAGGGGCTAGTTCCTCCACAGTAAAAGTGCAACTATTGGCCATCTCTAATTTTAATGTCGGCAGAAATATGAATGCTCTGGCCTCTTTGAGACTCTGTAAAGCTTTTCTGAAAGGCACCTTTCTTTTACGCCCTCAGGTTAAGGACTCAGTCCCTCCTTGGGACCTTACCCTAGTTCTGCAGGCATTAGTTGCCCCTCCCCCTGAACCTGCAGTGTCAGTAGATTTGAATTTCTTATCCTGAAAGACAGCTTTCCTAGTGGCCATTACTTCAACCAGGAGAGTTTCTGAGATTCAAGCTTTGTCTGCCGTGCCCACTTACTTGATCTTTCATAAAGACAAGGTCTCGCTCCGCACGAACCCTTCCTTCTTACCAAAAATTGCTTCTGAATCCTGCCTGTTTTCTTTCCAAATTTTCAGAACAAGGGTGAATATAAACTGCATTTGCTAGATGTTCATATACAGCTTTGTTTCTATTTACACAGAACTAAACCCTTTTGTAAGTCTGACCAGTTATTCGTGTCCTTGGTCTAGACCCTTTTTGGGCAAAGCCATATCCAAGGTCTTCTTAGCTAGATGGATTACTCAATTATAATGCAAGTCTATAAAGACAAAGGTCTGTCCCCGCCTGGTCCTGTTAAAGCTCATTCTACAAGATCTATGGCAACTTCTGCTGCTTTTTCGTCTAGGGTTCACTGGATGATATCTGTGCAGCAGCAACCTGGGCAAGGTCGCATACATTTATTTCTCATTATATGTTGGATTTGATCTCTAGAGGGAGAGCATCCTTTGGCTCTGCACTGCTCAGGAATATCCTTCCATGAGGGCCTCCCAGGAGTTTTGGTAGCTGGGGACTCTGTCCCACAGGTTGCAGATAAATGAAGTTAATTACTTTAGATAAAGAAGTTATGTACTCACCATAACGTTCCATCTGAGTAGTTATACTTCATTTTCTGCAACCGTCCCTCCCGCCTTCCCCCAAACCTATTCTAGGGTAGTGATGTTATTGAGTTGCTGATAGTCTGGATAGTGGCAATCTCGATCTGAGGGAAGATAGGAGATGTGAGGGATTATGGGTAAGGGGAGGACCTTGGAATAGATGCTTGAAAAAGTTGCCAGCTCGGATCCAATATGGATCCGAATACCCACAGGTTGCAGAAAATGAAGTATAACTACTCAGATGGAACATTATGGTGAGTACATAACTTCTTTTTATATTGTCTTTTTTAAGCACCTTTATTGAATTATTACTTGTAACAAAGGCAAACATAACATTTGTATAAAAGTTATCAAGCCATGTTAACAAATTCACGTTTACAAACTTTATATTCATTTTATTATTTATTTTATTTTACATTTGTTAGCCGGGAAAGTCCACTGGACACAGGTCCTTTTTCAGTGGAGGCCCAGGGAGGAAAGCTCCACAGATAACCAACAACTAAGATCACTAGTGGTACACAACATAAAATAGATTATGTCAAATACTGAAATAATGCATAATTCTTAAGAAGATACAAGTATAAAATTTATGTACATACAGATGAAGCAGCAAAGAAATATAAAAACAAATAGTATAAGTAATATTTAAAAATTCTAGGTCATAGAAATAGTTACAACAACACATAGGCTGCAAACATTCAGATAAACTGAGCAGAGAATACAGTATATGAAGATCGAACATATAATCTAGGTATAATCTGTATAAGGTAGAACATATAATCTAGGTATAATCTGTATAAAGTAGAACATATAATCTAGGTATAATCTGTATAAGGTAGAACATATATCACATATAATGTTATATATCCTATAATCTAAGCAATGTTACATAAATTGTTCAATTTCTGCCTTCTCTTAAATGTTATATTGCCTTTTGAGAAGTGCAGTGATATTTTTTCTTTATTTTTGATTTGCACTGGCATTTCCAGATTGGCACTCAGTCCACAGCTTCCATTTGCCTGTTACTTAAATCTTTTCTTCAAAACTATCATAGTGTCATTTTCAACCTTTACTCAGTTTACTCTCACTTTTGATTGACTTGCATATTTATTCATTCCTCTTCTCCTTGAGAGAGTAGGTACAGTCGAGGGTGGAAACTGGCAAGACATAATGCTCACAAGATTCAGTAGTTTTTAATTTCTGATCTTCACTTTATCCTATTCTGGGTAATTGGCTGCCACAGTTTGTTCTAGCAAGCAACAGATATAAACAGAGAACTAATCTTGGGCAGGATCCAGGTCACTACAGGATGCATGCACATTCAGATATATACTGCTTACAAATACAGGCACTTTAGAGGATCATAATTAATTTATTGTCACGTGTTTAGATGTAAAGTGAAACCTATGATCCTAGTACACACCCGCAGAGACATAGAGCAGGTATGCAGACACTACCCAGAAGGTACTCCAATGAGAACAGAACTGAAGAATAAAGCAACATAATGACACAGTGGTAAAAGCTGCACTACTGTGCCACTCATGACTACATACTGTTCTTTGTCACAAACCATTTTCTTTTGAGGTTGCTTGTTCCAAAGTGATTGTTTACCTCCAGCTCTGAAGTCATTTCTCCGTCTGAAAATATTAGAGCTAAAACTACTACTTGGTGAACAGATTTACAGTCTAGTCTGGGGCATGCTCTCTTCATGATTACAATTTGAAGGAACCATGTCAGATGTGGGTCCAAGCAAAAAATGCAAGTCATTTATGAAAAAAAACTCAAAGAATGGCCACAAATTTGCAGCCTAAGTGTTTTTGTTTTTTTTAAGACTGAGATACAATATCGAATAATTCACTTTTCACTAAGATAAAGTGATCTTAGATTTAGTATAACAAAGTAGCAGTTGTGCAGGGGCACACCCCCCATGTTGTCCAGTGCAGGAGAGTAAGGCCCCCCTTGCAAAAGAGCTTTCAAGAGTAAAATAGTGAGTTTTGATTTTTGATGCTTTTCTGTAAATTCAACCTTTAATGATCATGCTATAAGTGTCAGTTACTTATTCATCAAACTTCTGTCATGACCTCGTCAATTGTCCTTGGGATTCTGTAAATAACTTTATCTTTACTTTGTTTGTAACCTGGGCTGTGCCTGCAGTTGGTCAAATCTGATCAGTACTCTATCCAGTTAAACAAAAATAAAATAAAATACCTGAGCCCCACATCCTGCACTTGGAATGTCAGCAATTGTTTTGCAAAGAAATGTATGTGTATGTGCGCACATGTTTGTGGGGGTGTACATATGTATATTATTCTATGAAGCTTAGGGTTCTGACACTTAACTATAACAAAAAGTTGGGCCTAAATAAAAAGAGAAGTTTTATATTACACTAGCTTTTACAAAATACTATAAAATACATCAGGAAAAAAATAATAATACAGACAGAAAGCAAGGACTGTGCAGTACATTTACTTATGGAAAGCGTATTAGAATGTCAGCAGCAGGAAGGTACAAGAGAAGAATCATTTAAAAATGATTGATTACTCATGTTAAGATCAACACAAAAATGTCCAGTTCTCTGGATATTGACATTCAATTTTTAGCCAACTTTAACTTTCAACACACTACCATAACGGAGAAAGTTCCAGAATAAATAAGTATGTGTCAAAAACAACTTTTTTCCTAAAGTAATCAGTCTGAAAGCTTCCTGCCATTTGGGATTGCAGAATTAAGACACTACTATACAGAATCTTCAAAAACAAAATCCTGTTGATTGTAGTAGTTGGTGTGGCCAAATAAAATATATCCTCCCGAACCTTTCCTGTTTTCCTAGCATAGTATTCACTCTCTGTTTTCTGTGACAAGCCCTTGCCTTTCAGTGAGTTTGAGAATTAATGCACAGACAGAACATAATTTTCTAAATACAAACAAGTCTCTTCCTCTAGTCCCTGGTTAATTTCAAATCATTTCTAGTAAACTTTGTAAAAATACATGACAAAAACAGCAAAATAAGGAAAATATTTTAAACTTGTCCCAGACAGTTACTGCTACTCTGATGCCCTGGCTGACACTGTCCTGCTAATCACAGCATTAAATTTATTGTTTCTGTACTAAAGCCCACCACTCTCAAACAGCTAAAGCTAAATAATATATATTCTGAACCCTGATTCTTAAATAAGGAAGACAGAGAAGCATACTGTTATATTTTCAAACAGTCTGGAAATGCTATTTTAACAATATATCTGATGGACTGTATCACATCAAATACATCATTAACTAGGAGAGATTTAGGCAAATTAATCTGAAGTGAGGAGAGAAAGTGATTGACATCACACACAGCAATAACAAATGTGATCAGTGACATGACATTGACAACAGACTGTTTTCTACATAACTAAATACGGGTAATATTTGTCAATGGTTAATGCAAATAAAACTGCAAAAATGACAGCAGCAGGGCATCTTATCTGTGATGACGTAGCCAACATGTAAGAACACATACGAGTAGCTTTTCATATTAGAAGTGTGGATGGGGTGAAGCCCCTGAATGAGGGATGGGCCTTCCCCCACTTCACATTAGGCTGTGGGTTCAAACCAATTTGCTGCAACAGTTTTATTTATAAAGAGAGGACATACGGAAAGCTTGGCCATTTATCTGATTAAAAATGGAGCAGATTCAGATGATCACATAATATTAATTTTAATCCCCCACGTGAATCAGCAGGTAGAGCAGGAAGACTTAAGAATATAAAGTACATATTCTTCTGACAAACGAGAATATTTATGGAAAGTAAAACCAGTACTTTCAGAAAATAGGATCCCACTACCTGAGAAATGTTTTTAATACCTGAATGGTGTATATCGTACAGTGCCACAGGTAGCCACTACTAATGAACTGTTGTTTGATAGAGGAGATGGGGCTTGTTGGAAACGTTGGGTGGATAAGGCAGATTATCTTTACATGATTTAGTACAGTGATAAGGTCCAGCTGGTTGGGGTCAATATTACTGATACCATTTGTTGGGTGCTTTGGTTCCTGTTCGATCCATTTAATGTACATTTTTGGTCACTTGTTATTTCTGCACAAGGGTGTAATTCGATACTTACAGCTTAATGTTAGGTAAGAATGGCTATTACATCTTTGTTAAATTTGATTTATAAAGCATGGAAATTATTTTCTACTGACTAATCTACTCTTTTTTGACAAATCTGCATAAGTTTAGTTCATGGCAGCATAAGGGTCTAAATATGAACAAAAAGAAGGACTTGTTCCTCAACATTTCTTTTGTGTTTATTCAATGTATTGTAGAAAAGTACACTGTTATATGGAATAGTGTTCTTTTTTTTCAGAGTCATATATGATGTATACTTGTATGTTTCAATCATTGTTGGCATTCTCAGTGATGGATGATCTCTGTGTATTATTTGTTTGGCTGTATTTGGAATAAAGGCATTTCATTATTAATAAAAAAAAAAGAAAATAACTGTTGTCTGAAAAGCCCCATATTTGTAGTTCACTTAACCCTTGCCTTTGGATAGTTCTAGCATTCCATTGTTCACCTGCTACCAGAAGATGCAGGTGACTGCTCAAATTCAATTTGCAGTGGAAATATTTCTCTTGGGTGTTGAAATGCACGTGTGTGTGCACCCCAATATGGATTTATCCTTAAAATTTGCCTTAGGAGGAACATGCTGAGAGGAGATTAGCAGTCACTATGGTGACAACCAGCTCTTCCAATTGTTCATCACCCTTATGTACACAGCATTCTGAAAAAAAAATGCATTGTACTGTGAAATGAAGGGAGTGCTTTTCATCTCTCCTACTGCATGGAAAATCTACACTGTTTTAGGAAGGTGTGTTAAGTTCTAGTAATACTGGGAAATAGCTGATCCCAAACCTGTAAAGAAAAAAAAAAAAAAGACTGGAGGATGCAAACAGGGAATACTATGGTCCATATTTGAGTATCAGGAAGTTAAGATTTAGTAGACTCTTTATGCATGCATTTAGGGAATCAGTAGAACTAAGACTCAAATAGTGTATAGATAAAATAACATATTAAAAAACTGTCAAGATCTGAAACAATGATTTGGTTAGAAAGACAAAATTACTATAATGAGTTACTAAACCAAAACAGGAAACTGTGAAAGTAAAGGAGAAAAAGTGTGCACTGCACTTGGAAAGTAGCCAAGGCACACAAAAAGTACTTTGTTCAAAAAGTTCATATAGAATAATAGGATGAATATTTTGACTAAATGTGTCTGTATAATCCCTTCTAGATTTATTTGGTATTTGCAGTTTTCTTTCCCCTTTCATTAATGTATTTCTCTTTTTATGAAAAGAATGCCTCTAAACAATAAAATAAACTGTACTGGGATTTACTGAGAATCATTTTTTGTTACAGAGGAACTGAAGACAGCACCAGTTGTTGTAGACCCATGCAAATGTGAAGCTCAGCTTGAATTCCAGAGAAAAGTAAATGGAGTCATTCAAACTCTGACTAGAAGACATATCCTTTAACACCATACATACCAAATATTGTGTTTTGCTGATATAATAACTGAAGTCTTATCAGAAATCACCCTGAAAAATGGAATGAATTATATAAACTATACTTACATACAGCATTTTGATTAACTATTCAAATAACAGATGGGAGGGGTTGCATTCTCTTTGTGATTAATACCCATATCCACAACACTTTAGGTAATACAGATGGGATAAGAAAGACTGCTGCAGTAGCTTTAGGTATATGGTTTATATATATATATATATATATATGTATGTGTGTGTGTGCGTGCGTGTGTGTGTGTTTGTGTGTGTAATCACAGTATTTGATGCAGGACAGCTAGATTCAAAGACAGTTTTTATCCGAAGATGATCAGACTTCTTAACTCCAACATTAAGTCTGATCATTGACAGGTCAAGATGTTGGGACTTCCCATTCACTGTGAGATATTATTTTATCTATTATTTATTAAGCCCAGCCAACCATTATAATTTATGCTACTAACCCAGGTGCAATAGTTTTTCTTCAGCTGATACCGTATGTGCTAATTCACATCCATAATGTGGTACATGGTGCATGTGCAATACTATTACTTGAATCTTGCTGCTAAATGTGTGTTTTTAGTATCTTAACGTGTGTGTTTCTAGGAATATATGTAGCTACAAACTTAAGTGTAGAGTTAATTTATAAGATGGTGGTAGTATTATTATATGTTTTAAATTGTCTTTCTATGTATGTGATTTATTTTTTGTCTGTCCCATGATGAGCTGATTGCATGGAATTTCATTTAATCTACACTTGTGTAGATCTAAATGACAATAACATTACTTCTGATTTTGACTTTGACTTTATATTCTGCAAAGTTACAGGCTGTGAAAAAAATCCTCCAAAGCTTAAAGAAAAGGTAGAATTGTGGCGTGTTCTGGAAAATCCAGTTGTAATAAATCAGAACACTATCTTTGACACTGAGATACATCATTTTCCCATTGAAATAACTGATTCATTCTAGAAACAGTTTCAGAGAAAAAGAATCATTCAGAGGGGCAGGCAACAGCCACATTATTTAGAATCCGAATCTGAAATCTGTGGGGACAAAACATAATCTGCCCTTTCACAATAATTTTGAGTTTCAAAATCTTGAAACTCTTCAGAAAATTAAGAATCTCTTTTTCTTTTTACCAGAAATAACCTTACTGGAAGAGTTAAGAACCTGCACTAAACCATGAGCTAAGCCCAATAAATCACTCCTGTCCATAATAACTGAGACAAGAGATGACATATGTCTTAGTTTTTGTTTCTTTTTGACAGGAATTTTCTGAAGAAACAGACCAGTTTTGCTGGGAAAAGCCTCCCTAGGGACACACATAGCTTCCTGGCTATGTAGAGTGGCATTCTCTGCCTCTTCTCATGGAACTAACAATAGTGGCTCTTCCTTGCCCATCAATGGCACTCCAAAAGTTGCAGAGGACATGTCTAACTCAAGATCTATGGTATTTGTAGGGACTACAGCTTGAGCCTGAAAAAAAATTATTATCTGAGAAATCAGTTTTGGCAACAGCAGAGTCCCCCATCTGCATCTGAGGCACTTTAGCAGTCTGGTGTGGTGCCAAAACCTGTTTGGAAGTTTTCTTTTTATGGAAGAAGGAAGAGCTGATGAATCAGTAAGCTGTCCAATGGTTAAGCCAAAAAGATGTTTGATTCCAGGGGAAGCCTGGCCATAATAGTCGGTAAAGCAGGTAAGTAGTAAAGTAACTTTTTCCTGTAAAAACACAGTAAAAAGCCCTTTAAACACTCACCCAGCCCTCAAAAGTAATATAAAGCAGCTATTACTTTAGAAAAATGTAGTTTGAATTGGTTACAACAACATTTTACCAAAAAAGTAAACAAATGATGCATTTGTTTAAAAGTAATTAAAAGTCACGTGACAGTCATTAATAGCACTTTTTCCTGGCTTTAAAATAAATATTTCAAAGAATATGTACAAATTCTGTCAAAAAAAGAAAAGTAGACATTTTCCCCAAAGGAAACATATCTACCCAAGAATGGAATGGCATTAACCGATCATTAATCCTCAAAGGCCTTCAAGAGAGCCCTGATTGGTAGCAGGGGAGCTCTGAATGGCTTGGGTCACCCAAACCTGTCTTTTTAGTCAGCTCAGCTCAAACTGACTAATGGTTTGCGTACATGGAAAGTGCCTTGAAAGCCTGGAAGCTGGCCGGCTGTTATATCCTTTGCAGGATATAACCCATATACCTAACACTACTACAGTAGTGATCCATATGGTGAACATCTGCTGACATCTAATTGAATAACAGAAATGTGTAAGGTTTGCAGTCGCAAATAGTCTGTAAACAAAAATGAAATAAGTAAGGGCAGAGAAATGCTAGGTGCACTTCTAGAAAATAATCATAAAAAAGAAAGTCAATATAGATTGTACTGTCAAACAGCCTTGTGGGACTTTACCATAAATAATGTGCACAGCTGCATGCAGAAGCCAATCCTCAAAAAAGATGACTTTGTAAAAAGGAATGAGTTATATGAATTCTGTACAGGCAGCAGAGAGGCGGGACTGATTCACCAACCTTACAAGAACAGTAGGAGTGATATTAATACATGCTCTTTGGGACAATTAATGAAAATAAACAGTTTACCAAAATAATGAAGCACTTCTGGTTATTACCAGACTGTAGATAAAAACTGTGCTAAAAAGATGCATCTCGTATATGGTATACATATTTTTACTTTTCTGCATTCTTGAAGTATCTACATACTTGACAGGTCTCCAAAGCTAAAACTTGACTAAACCTACTATAGTTTTGCTGCATGCTAAATGTTCACACACTTCATATGCAAACGCAACCATATACACAACCATTAAAACACTCTAACCCACCTAAAAACAACCATCAGACTCAAAATCCGTTTCAATGAAAAAAGCAAAATAATATTAAAAGGTGAAGTAAAACATAGACTCAAAAGCTTTTCCTACAAAAAATTAACTGTACACTGCACACAAAAATATATATATACACACAGCTCCACAAAAACAACACTGCCCACCTAAATCAACTCCCTTGAAATTAAATGCATCTTTCAAACAAAAAGTAACATTTAAAGGAATAAAATATAAAATAAAGCACTAATTGAGAACCACTACCACTCCCATAGTGCCTTTTTAGGCAATGCCAAATTGACAGACCTACCAATATAGCAAAATCAAATCAGCTAAACCTCAGAAAGTTAATGCTCAATGCCAGGAGCCTAAATAAAAATCTATACTCCCTCCAAGTCCTCTTCATGCTTGAGAATATAGACATCTGTGCAATTTTCGAGACATGGTTTAAAGTGACAGACAGTACCCAGGCATTGCAAGGTTTCAGTGCGTTTCACACTTTTATGCCTATAGCTACAAAGATAAGGGCTAAAGTTGAAGATGTCTTAATAAACATCATTAACAAGCATACCTCTAGGCTGGTCAAACAGGGTGATGCTGTGGAGTTCCTCCACATGCAGATCACCACAGGCAAAAATCCCGTACCATATCCTAGCCAGCTATAGGTCACCCTCCATGTCCCAAGAAGCCCACAATGCATCCTATTCATGAAAGACTTTAATTACCCCTCTATAGACTGGGAATCCTACATGGCCTCAAATCTTTACACACAGAGATTCCTGGACTTTGTAAATACAAACACCCTTGACCAAAGAGTAGAAACATCCACTAATGCTACAACATGCTGGACCTTGTACTCACAAATGTGGAAGAACGTTGCATCCCCCAATGTTTTGCCCTCCCTGGTAAGGTCTGACCATAAAGTTGTCTTCTTCAAAATCAAAATCAACTTTGCTACCCTAGTAAAGCAAGTAACAGTTAGGAACTATTCCAAGGCAAAACTACCTTTTATTAAGTGATGGTTTGTCAAAATACAGTACTCCTTTAAAGCCAGAGAACACTGCAGCTTATGCTGAATTGCTCTCAGCAATTGTGTACAACCATGTAAATGGCTGCATAAAGGCTGCTGTACCTGCAGAAGTAAGTCCAGAACTAGCCTGGGAAACAAACTGCCATGTGGTATCCCAAATTAAACAAGATATACAACAAAAGGAAAAAATTTCAAAAGTCAAAGTCAAAATCAAAAGTAACTTTATTGTCATTCAACCATACACGAGTTACAGCTGAATGAAATGTATTCCTCCAAGCTCATGCACAAAAATAGAACACAACAACATATAACAAAAAGCAACAAAATACACATATAGAGCAACAGTGAAAAAGAGCCGACTGAAGACCAGAAACTTTAAAAAAATGAGCATGATACATGGAATACTTCAATCACCCTCTACACCGCCGCCATCCCCATGCATCACTTGCAACATTTAAGTCTCAGTCCTTTCATCTGACCATCCTCTCAACAGACAGACCTTACAACCACTGCTACCTGCAGGCCCAAACAGTCACACCACCCCCTGCAACATCCAAGCCTAAGTCCTTCCTTCTGACCTTCCTTCCAACCATAGTCTTCACAACCGCTGCTACCTGCAGGCACAAATGGCCACACCATCACCAGCAACATCCAAGTCCTTCCTTCTGACACCTCCGACCCTCACAAACTACCATCCAGACCAATGGCCATTTCCATCACTCCAACACCATCCACTGCATCTCATGTTCAATCCATTTAACACAGACCCAACAAAATTCCACTTCCCGCACTCTGCATCAGCTTGGCTCAGTGCTGCAGGCCCAACTTCCACCACTCCAGCGTTACCTAAAATACAGGCAATAACTCCAGTGAGGGCACCAATGGACACCATGATCGCTGCTGCCACAACATCAGCTCGACAAACAAAATGGATTCACCATTCAAAGAAATCACGAGCTACATCACAATAAACAGAAATCGCATAACAGGAGTCATAGAAGCCACTGCCATAAAAGGCGCCACCATCTTACCAGAAAAAAAAAATCAGGATGGGTAAGTCCTATAAAATAAAAACTCTCCCATCAAACTAAGTCGACAACTAAAAGGGCTAAATGGGTCAAACAAAGTCAACTTTGAGGTTAAGATAGCCTCCCAGGTGAAAGATAACCATAAGGCCTTCTTCAACTATATCAGAAACCTCAAGTCCAGTATATAGCAATGTGCTAAAGTGGTGATTAATGGTGCCACATTCACTGAGCCTGGTAATATAGTCAACCTGCTAGCAAACTATTTTTCCAATGTTACTCCTGTCCCACTCCCAACCATCCCCCAAGAAATACCCTCAAATATGACACCTCCAAGTCTAACTAGGGAGCATGTATTAGCTACGCTCACTAAAGCCAATAACACAGCCTCAATGGGCCCTGATAACATTCCCGGATGCCACCTGAACAGTCTAAAATATGACTTATCAGGAACCCTAGAATCACTATTTAATTATAGTCCTAAAACAGGTTTTTGACAAGAATGAAGGACTGCAACAGTGATCCCCTTCATAAGGCAGGACCCTCAACAGATCCTGCAAAATACAGATCTATTAGTCTGACTAGTCTTATTTGGAAAGCAATGGAAAGAATTATAATGGAAGTTATCAGCAAGAACATATGAGAGCTCCAGACACTGGACCTGTCCCAGTCTGGCTTTGTTAAAGGAAAGTCATTCTTACTGAAAATGGTAGATTTCTTTGAAAAGGTCACTAAGGCAAAGTACATACTGCCTACCTAGATCTGGCGAAAGCATTTGAAACAAGACCCCACTCGGGCATTGGCTACAAACTTACATAAGTAGGCATAAACCCCTTTATTGCAAAATGGAGAACTAGCTAGCTTATGGACAGGACCCAGGAAGTTAGTTAGTCTACAAAGAGGCCAGCCGCCAGTGGAGTCCCCCAGGACTCTGTGCTAAGCCCACTCTTCTTTGTCATCTACTTCTTAGAGGTCAAACCCAATGTCAAAGGTATTTGGCTGGCCAAGTTCACAGATGATTCCTAATTGGGAGCAGTCATTGAATACCCTGAAAATGAGAATATTCTTCAGGAAGATCTAACACAGACAGATACTTGGTGCCAAACCAAGACTTACAACTCAATACCAAGAAATGTGTTATAGTACCTTTTGGAAAGTCGGCCACCCCGTGTAACTACATCATCAATAGAACAACCCTAAAAGTTGATTCATTAGACAGAGATATGGGAACTCATGTAGATAGTAACCTAGCCTTTGACCAACATGTGTCCAAGGTAGTATAAAATCATTCTATGTTGCTCAACCTGTAAGTAAGGGCATGGCATCAAGGTTCAGAGAGGCCATCATACCATTGTACTCAGATCTCATCAGATCCATTATGTGAATAATGCCCCCTTTGGTATGTACGTGATCAAACACGTGCAGCAACTGGAAAGTCCACAAAGGTTCCTTACAAAATGAGTACATAATGCCTTTGCTGATTATTTCAAAGCCCTGACTCTACATGGTATCTTACAGTCTTCTAAGAGGTGATCTTTGGCTGGCATACAAAGTATCCCTAGACCCTGTTTTAATGAACCTTTTGCACATCCACAAAACAAACAGAGTCCAGGAAGCAGGTGTAAACGTACTGGTGAACCAACACGAAATGAAATCCAGTAACAAGAAGGCACAGCACGACCATCCATGTAAAACAAGGTTTATTACCTCAAGCTTTCGAGTTGAAACTCATTTTCAAGAATGAATCAGTGCATTAAAACCACAGAATAAATATAGAACATCAGCCAATCACATAACATATCTCATAAACACTTTATATAATTATACAATTTACATAATTAATATAGTTGACTAAGCCTAGTTCACTAAACAACTTCATTAAAAACAATGGTCAGCTTAACAAATTTCATTACTGCCTAAAAAGCTCCACAGGACAACCATAATACACTAACTAACATATGCTTGTCTTAATTTCAAAATGGGTTTAATACTATTAGTTTTATTAAGCCCTGGATAGACATCAGATCTAAAAAAGTTTATCCATTTGTATTCTGCTCTCTCTGTGGCATTCACAATGCCCCCCTTCTTGTCTTTTCAAACTCTCTGCAGTATCCTAAATTTAAATGTATGTTCATTTCCACAATGTAAAATATGCTTACTAAGTGCATTTGTCTCAACCCCCCCCCCCCCCTTCTTATATCGGATAAGTGGGATGCAGTTCTCTCCTTGAATTTACAGTTAGTTTTTCCAATGTAAAAACACAAACATTTTTCGCAGTTAGCCAAGTAAACTAAATTTTCACTATTGCACGTCCCAGATGCCTTAAAAATAAAATTAACTTGTGTTATAGGATGTATAAATCCTGTTTCCATAGTAATGAACTTACAAACAGCATCAGAACTACTAGATCAACAGACATACATTTTGCTTGTGACATAAACGGGACATGTTGGAGAGACAGATATGTTTCTCACAGAATTCATTTCTATGGAACAGGCTCCCTATCCACGTGAAGCAGAGTTCTTCCCTAACCGTATTTAAGCATAACTTAGACCAATGAATGGCTAATCAGAAATTTACCCCTGGTCTAGTGCCTATGTCTGCGATGGATAGAGGGAGTTAGTAAATCACCACCTAAATAAATCGAATTTGAGGGTCACATTTGGGTTGTGTGGCAAGGCTTGTAAGGGCCCTAGTGGTTATAAACCTAGTATAGATCTATGAACCTATGAACTGCATACAAAAGAAAGAGTAAAAAGTACTTCAGAACTATGGTGGAAAAACACTCATGAGATACTACAGTTATAAAAACCTATACAAAGTATTTAAATCCCTGTTCAACAGAAACCTATACAGTTGATCTAGTCCACTGAAATCAATGGAAAACACTATTGTAACACAAAAATAGACTGAAAAAATGGAATACGAAGCAGTTTGTGTCATATCTTGGCCTGTAAGATTAAGGAACTCTGTAGCACGTGCTTTGGTAACTCATCATGAAATAAACTTGCTAAATATGCACTACAAACCATTTTATTCATTGTAGACAAGACCCCTTTGTTCCATATTTATTCTAATATTATACTCCAGATAACAGATAAGATAAAAGTATGTATCTGGTATATTGTTACATATCTCTCAACTGTCCAGATTTATGGAGAATGTCCAGATTTTTCCTCATATTTTTGATCTGTTCCTCATAATATGTGTGGTTTTCTGGCAAATCACTAAGGATTGAAGTCACTAATAATGGCTTGCATTTGAATTTCAGACTTCATATCCATCAGAATATGTATGCTAATACAAATCCTATTATTCCAGCAACTTTCTAAGTTTATAATAGCAATATCTAAAATATGTCCCTGTTTTTGGGCCTTTGTCCCCCCATTATTTTATACCTTGTCCAGATTTCTTTACCATAAGAAGTTGAGAGGTATGTTTGCATAGCTTCTGTTTATCTTTACTTCATGTATCATCAAATATTTGTCTACAATCTCCTCAAGTCATCATAACCATTAAAATCCCCCATAACTCATTACGTGTGCTGCTTGATAAAAACTAAAGTACACACACACCCAGCATACACAAAAGCATTCACACACGAGTATAATAAAATGCATACATTCACACACAAAATAAACACACACATTTCATCTACGTCAAGTGCTAGAAATGATATTCATTCAAAGCAGAATAGAGAACATTAAAATTCAGAATAAAATTTGAAAGTTGGATTCATAGTCTCCTTGCCTATTATGTAAAGCCATGCAAGCTGCATTGTGGACAAGGCAAGGCTATGTATTGTCACAGATTACATTCTTCCCAGTGGCCTTAACTCTACCATACTGAGAAGACAGAAGTTCAGTGAAACGTAAATGCAATTGTAGGGAAGTGTGTCTTGTGCTACTAGACTGCTTCAGCATCCCAGTATCAGCACAATATGAGGCAACTTCCATGCAAATCAGTGCATAAAATAAGTAAGGGTATGCAGCACTTTAGCTATGATACCACCTATGTATTTCAATGGGAAGAATTTATGTGTGAGTGCAGGGGGAGTACTGGAGCAGAGTAACTTCAGATTCCTGAAACCAGCAGCTAGTGTAGTGACGTGTGAGTGTGTAATAGGCTGTGATAGTATATGTCAATCGGTCTGGGAGCGTGTGTGTGTGTGTGTGTGTGTGTGTGTGTGTGTGTGTGTGTGTGTGTGTGTGTGTGTGTGTGTGTGTGTGTCTGTGTGTGTGTGTGTGTGTGTGTCTGTGTCTGTGTGTGAGTATATGGTTGACTGTGCAGGGTGTATGAGTGCATCTGTGAGTGGTCTCTGCTGTCAGATACGGGAAGGGTAGTTTCAGCAGACCTGTGCTCTGTGGTAGCTCCACTTTAATAGGCCTCCTCTGATACAGCCATAGTTGTTCAAACTGCCCAGATTAACACTTAATTCTTATGCAGATTCCCTTTAATTAAATACAGTGCTTCAGGGAATGCACTATGCACGTGACCATGAATCACCATTTCAGCATGGTAGCACAACTTGGTTTGTATTTGCACAATAAGTTGCACTGCTGCACTTTTATTTTAGAATTCCTCTCAGTATAAAATACCACAACTAGACAGTAATAAATTGGTATTACTGTCAGAATGGGTGAGATTCTAACTATCTAAACTAACAAATCCTAATAAAACCCTCACCATATTATTAAAATACATTAAAAATGAAGTAGATCTACAAAAAAAAAAAAAAAAAAAAAAAAAGGATCAGAAATACCTCAAGACTAGAGTAGAAAAGCACCCACTAGACTAAACATCTGTTCAGAAGAAACTCTGGCAATTAATGCATTCCACAAAAGTGAATGAGAAACAATATTCTAACATACACAGAGAAAAAAAATAGATAAATGAAATGTGTGTGGATCTAGTTTGTGTGATACATGATCTGTCTTGAACTGCATGATTAGGAAACCTTGAAATCTCATGCACATTTTCCCTAAATTCATTCATATGTTTTCTCTCTCACACACACACACACACACACACACACACACACACACACACACACACACACACACACACACACACACACACACACACACACAAGCATCTGTCAGTCTCCACAATATATATATATATATATATATATATGTTGTTTGTCTTTCGGCTTTTCCTGGTTAGGGACTGCCACAGCAGAACTCCGGTCCGCTAATGATTGGCAGTGGATTTTTACAGTGCCAAGTTGCCAGCCCGACACCCAACCTTTCAAAGAAGGCACACCCATTCACACATGCACCTACCTGCATGTCTTTAAACATCACTTGACTGCAGGCAGGACATGCAGACTCCACAAAGAAGGTGCTCCAGCCAAGAATCGAACGTGAGAATCTCTTGCTGTGAGGCGACAATGCTAACTGCTGCACCACTGCAACTATATATATATATATATATATATATATATATATATATATATATATATTACATATAGCTATATAGATAGCTACAGATATGTGTGTGCACAGTGTGTATATATACCTTTTGGTTAATAAATACTGTCATGATAATGTTTCACTTATGTTAATTCATAATTCTGGTATTCATTTGAATGACAGCAATGTCTGTTTGTGTGGCTGTTTGGCAATTAAAATGCCATCTCCCTATAGGCTTGCCTAAAGGTGGGAGACTATATTCAAAATTGGGTTTGAGGACAACTCTGCAGATACCTTGTATTGGGTGGTTAAAGAATCAAAGGCAGTGTTGCTGATACATATTAAAAGTGTCCAGTTTTGCAGTGGCTACTAGGACATGTTCACTAAATAATATGAATGAATCAAGTCATATCCTAAAGTATTTAAAAAAGAAAAACTGTCTATGCATTTCCTGGTACTTATTGTTTTAAAACCTATCAGTGACTGGGATGAAAGTGGTTCAATAGAGTCACTATCATGGCTTTGAGCCAGTAGCATTTGCTACAGTTTATAGTATGTAATGGACATTTAGAATAACATTCAGTGTAAATAATCACTGCATGACATGCTGAAGTCTGGAATGCTTCCTGCTCTGCACATTTTTATTTTCCACTTCTCTTGTAATATTCAATGATGCTTCATGAAGGAAAAACATGGCCTTTTGACTCTGAGTACACTAGCTGTTTCCCCATATGGCTGCACCTCTCACATTCTTGTATGTATCCTTGCTCTGTCCCATGCAGCCTTCAAACTGTGATGACTTTTGCTGTATTGCTATCTCAGGCAACTCATCCCAGAGCCCTGCTACCATCTCTGGCAGTTGGTGCAGAGGGTTAAGTCTGTAAGCTGTTTTTCCTGTAGTACAGGGTTTGAGTCCCTCAGCCTTTATTTGCCTAGCATGTGATCCTGAGATTGCACCTGAAAAATGGACTGTGCCCAGTATGCCTACCTGGATAATATATGGACATTTATTTATTTATTAGTTTTTATCTCTCATAACCAGTATATTCTGATGTGTAATTTGAACTATCTTCCATTTGCCACCTTTATCCTCTACTCCTTCTATGCTTCCTCATAATCTGCAGTTGTTTAGCTCAAGTTCCCAATTAGCCACTAGACTATAATGTCCACAGGTTTCTGCAGTGTGTTAGTTATCTTAGATGACTTTAGTATGTTTCCCTGGGTCACTGCAGTAATACATCAGAAGACATGTGGCCATACCTGTTTACAGAGTCCCAAAGCTTTTGACTCAGTGTCACACTCTTAAATAGGCAGTATGGGAAGTGTTAGTTGGCCTAGAACTGTGGTCAGAATTAAGGTGTTGAGGGTAATTACAGATGGGTTCTGTGCAGATAAACTAAGAGTTAGTATTTTAGTAGCTCAGGGTCAGTATTAGAAACAGTCTTTTTAAATAGGTGACACAATAAAATGACTAGAAGTAAAAAGATATGTCTGTATACATGTTTATATGTTCATACTAAGCTTACACCTGACAAGCCATCAAAATAACTTATCCATGACATTCCTTGGTACTGAGAATGCATTAGTCACCCCAGAAGAAGAGCATTTGCACATATCCAGGGCAAGAATATACAGTCACGTATCTAATCACCAAATCTGTTTTTAAAAGTAGATAGATTGCTACTTTGATATGTAAAAAGATTTTATTCAAAGCCAGGGAATATACTGAGTTACTAACCTGTTATACCAGCAGATATTGCTAATCTTGCTGAAGAGGTTGAAATCTATGGCATGAATGTTAGACACACCATAAGTTCAGCAAAAATAGACGCAATTATTTCTTCTTCCTTTCACCATCAGCATCATGTACTATTAGAAGTACACTAGAATGCTTTTAAAATCAGACCTGGATTTGGAGCTGATGTGTGACTTGCATTATTGACAGTTTTTACATTTGATATTAAATCTGCATTTACAATTCTGATTAAATCTGATCCACATACTTTATCACTGACAGCTTATATAAGGCGCAATACATCAAAATACAGTCAACATGACATGGTTTGTATACGTTTTTTAATTTATTCATTTGGTAAGTGAACCGGTCCTTAGACCATTTTTGATATGCCCTGAGTCACTAGGCAGGGGTAAACTGAATAGGTATACAGACAGGTATGGGGAGAAGGTGTAAACTCTAAACAGGCACTGACCGGAAATCAGGACAGAATCCCAAACCCTGCAGCTGTAAGGCACTACGGTGCCCAAACATAACCACTGACAGAAGTACTGGCAGCAAAAGTAATATGCAGGAGTGAACAGAAGACACAGAACAAATAAAAAGTAACTTAAGTAACTTATCAACATTACCTGAATGGTTAGAAGTATAGAAGCTTTACAAACAAAAAATGCTTTGGGAAACACATGACAGCAAACTGTCAAATAGCATAAGATGATTAACAAAGTCCAAGTCAATGTAATCTTAAATTGAAGAGAAAATAAAGTACAGTTGTGTAAATAAACTTACCGCATAACAGTAGATATTCGAATGATCACTGCTGTAGTAGCCTTAGCTTATATAGGTTGTATCCTGCAAAGGATGCAATGACTGGCCAGCTTCCAAAGCTTTAGGGCACCTTACATGGACTCAACCCATTTGGCAGTTTGAGCTGAGCTGACTAAAAAGATAGATTTGGGTGTAAAGCCCTTCAGAAGTTTCATGCCAATTGAGATAGGGAGGCTCAGCTCTGACAGCACATTGCTAGGAAAAGAAAAAATACATATCTGCACCCTGGCATAAAAAAAAAAACAAGGTGGGTGAAGAGAAGGAGTGGTTACTGCAGCGGTGATAATTCAAATAACTACTGTTATGGTAACATTACTTACACATCTGTATTATGTTCTTCATAGTGATCACTGCTGGAGTAGCCTTAGCTATATGGGTAGATTACCATAACTTAAAATAACTGTGAGGTGGAAGGGGAAGAGTCCAAGGGCCTCTGGAGAATGGTCCCAGCAAAGCCTGTCCTCGACCTGGAGAAGGAATCTAGTTTATTGTGATTTTTTTTTAAGTATGCATAGAAGACCAAGCTGCTACTTCTAGAATACTTCCAGAGTTCAACCTTTTTCAAAAAGCCATAAATGAAGCCAAGGCCCTGATGCAGTGATCCATGACCTTTAATGAAATAGTTTTGTTGTGGTGGAAATAAAAAATAATAGTCTGAGACAACCATTTCAAAATAGTCTGCTTTGGCACAGGTTGTCCCATTTTCTAACATTCACAAGAAATTAGTAACTAATCAGGAGTTCTGGAAAAATTTGTTCTGTTAAGATTGTACCAGAGTTGTCTGTGGACATCCAAGGTATGAGGTGTCATTTCTCCCTCATTTTGAAGTTCTGAAAAGAAAACGGGGATAAATAGATTGGCTTAAAGTTAAATGGGATACCAATTTACACATAAAATGATTAGTTCTCAAAGAAAATTTGTTTCCATGAAAGATGAGATCATGATGACCCACCATAAGAGCTTGCAACTCAGATACTCTTCTTGCATGGATCAGAGCAATAAGCAAATCTGTTTTCCATCTTAAGAACATCAAGTCAGCCAGATAAGCAGATTCAAATGGAGCAACTGATAACTTCTTTAACACATAATTAAGATCCCATGAAAAAGTCACTGGTTTTCTGAGAGGCGTCTTATGTAGCACCCCTTTCAAAAACTTTTTCACATGAGATTGCACTGAAAGAGGGGGATCCAGTGGCAGACATGCTGTAATGGCTGACAAATGGACCTTGATAGAGGAGAAAGACAGGCCATAGAATACTGTACACTCTGCTCCAGGACTAGTGCTTCAATGCTTTTGTAATTGTTTATATTCCAATTTGCTGCTAGAATATTATGTTCTGCTTATAATTTACCTGCTTAAAGTAGATTTTGTGTGCCTTTCTGTTTACTTTACTACTGACTTTCCCCTGTTCTTTGCATCTGCCTTGCTCCCACCAATACATTAAGCTAAAGTTTTTGAAATTCTAACCTGCTTGGGCTGGTCATTGGACTTTAGCTCTGAGTCATAGGACTAGCATTCCAATATTGGCTTTATTTGACTGGATCCCTCTCAAGTTAGTCTGTTATATCCAGTACAGAGCTACACCCACCCAGGGTGTTTATTCAAGACTCTTGAGAGATACAGAAAGCCCTGAACTGTGAGAAACAAGCTTTTAATCAAAAAGGAAACAAAAAGCTTAAATATTTAAATAACAGTTATAGTGTCCTGTGTGATGATACTTTTTTGTACTTTTGTGCTTTTTCCACATTTTAGCAAAAAAAGTCATCTGTTTGCATGCTTTACTTTGTTTTATGATCTTAGTCTTGCAGCTTCATTTGCAATTGTAGGAAGATTGTGAATCACTTCAGGATCTTAGCATAATTCATATATTATACCACACATCTATCTCCATGGAGAGAATAATTAATTGTAAAAGTTAGCTGTTTATATTTAGAACCCTGTCTGAGGCCTTAGTTTTGTAGTTTAATTTACAGTTGTGGTAGAACTGTTAACTACTGTCAGATTTCAGCCTTATTTACTCACTTATTACTGCATTTTTCTTTAAACATTGTTACTAGTGAATTTTTGCATATCCTTGTGCCTTAGACTGTGGTAGAATTGCAGTAGTGGCAGTACTGCAAATTCTAGTGTCTGCCCCAGCCCCCACTGACACACTAAGTTAAAGTTTCTGATATTCTAGCCTGCCTGGGGGTCACTGACCTGTAGCTCAGAGTCATAGGACTAGAGCACCAATATTGGATTTATTTGATTGGATATCTTTATGGCTAGTCTGCTATATCAAGCACAGAGCTACACCCAACTCTGATCTTTTATTTAAGACTCTGAGAGGTGGGGAAAGTCATAAACAGTGAGAAACAGCTTTTCATTAAAAAAAAAGGGGAAAAAGCATTTATTTCAAATCTGCTTAAATATTTTTAAATCATACTTATACTGAGCTCTACTGCGGTGGTGGTGCTGCGGTAGCATTGTCGCCTCACAGTAAGATGTTGTTCTGTTCGATTCTCAGCTAGAACGTCTTCTGTGTGGAGACATGCGTGAATGGGCGTACCTTCGTTGAAGGTTGTGCGTCAGGGCTGGCAACTCGGCACATAAAAATCTACTGCCAGTCATTAGCGGACCGGAGTTCCGCTGTGGCGACCCCTAACCAGGAAAAGCCAAAAGACACAACAACTTATACTGAGCTCTGTGGTGATTTTGTGTTTTGTGCTTTTCTACTTTTTGAACTAAAATGTTATCAGTTTGCATTTTTTTAGTTTGTACAGGGACTTTAGTCTTGTAGCTTCATTTGCATTTGTGGGAAGATTGTGAATTACTGCAAGATCTTATCATAGTTTATACATTATACTGTATGTCTATCTCCTTAAATATAATTACTTGTAAAAGCTGTTTATATTTTGAACCCATTTTGCTTCCAGATTCCAGCCTCATTTAGTCATTTATTACTGCATTTTTACATGAATAGAGTTTAGTGTAAATTTCTGCATAGTCTGGTACCTTAGACTGCAGTAGAATTGCAGTAGTGGCAATACAGTAAAGTCTGCTCTATGATTAGTGCTTCAGTGCTTTTACAGCTGTTTATATTCCAATTTTGCTGCTACAGTCTTATATTCTGCTTATCATTTACATGCTCAAAGTTGCATTCCAGTGCCTTTCTCTTTACCTTTCTATTGTCTTTCCTATGTTCTTTGTATCTTCCCCAACCCTCACTGAGAAATTAAGCTAAAGTGTGTGAAATTCTAACCTACTTGGAGTCATTGACCTGTAGATCAGAGTCATAGAGCTACGGCTCCAATATTGGCTTTAATTGATTGGAGCCCTCTCTAACTAGTTTACCTCTTGCAGCTTGAATTTTTACCTAACCATCCCACGCTTTTCCTGTTCTGGCTTTACAAGGCTGTGTTTCTGGCTTCTGACCCTTTTGCTAATCTGACTTCCTAAGTTCCTCCCTCCCTTCTTTCATTGCTATTGTCAGTTGTGTAAGATACTTACGTACTTTTCCCACCCACTGTTTTCCATAGATTCATAATACTGAATATCCAGCCAACAAACCAATATTGTCTTGAGTAAATCTCCTTTACTGTAAGTTGTCTCCTGCTCATTTTCCCTAAGTGCCTATCTGCTTAGCATCCTCACCACACTCTGAAAGGATCCTGATTTAAGCCTGCTTCATCTTTGTCAGATAAGAGATTTATTTTATTGTTTTACATTTTAATTAACTGTTTCAGAGTGCTATTGCTTTGTTTTTGCTTTATTTGTTGATTTTGCACTTTAAATCACTTTAAAGGTCCCCAATACTTGAAACTGCCATGTCCGTGTAGTTTAAATTGTTTTGTGTTAGCATTACACTCTCAAGCAATATTTTTGTGTGTTTTTACATTAAGAGGACTGGGATAGTCCATCTAGTGGCAGTAAGGGGTGGCCTGGTCTGTCTGAGTTGGGAAACATATATGAAGGCTGTAAGTATAGTTGTTTTATTGCCAGTGGTCCTAGAATCCAGTTTCCTGTGTTTTAAGTATCTGTATAAATTTGACACATTTGTGCACAGCCACCCCCATCATGCAGTGGTGGTTAGTAGTACCTTGTATATACACAGACACACAGAAACCAAACTTTTCCCTATAAAGCCACCCATGAAACTATACCAGTAGCTCAATGAATGAAGGGCAGCTACTTTGCATGATGAGTAGCATAGAGCAGCTAGTTTGCGCATTGAAGAGCACTGCCCTTTGAATTTAGTATTATATAGCCCAGTCTAGTCTCCAGCCCCAAAAGCACCTTTAATCAGCCCACTAATAACCTTTCATACACTTTACACTTATAGCACATCTAATCAAGGACCTGATATCATGGATATGCACTTTCTCAATTTCTCTGCAGCCAGTTTGATGGATATGTGTATACTGAAATAATTTAACAATTGTCTAATGTTCACTGACAACCATTTACTTTTCAAAGAAATTAATGCAGTATGTGAGAAATGTATATATATATATATATATATATATATATATATATGTCTCTGGAGGCAAAATACTTGCATACAAACACTCATAATAGCAATCTGCTTGTCCCAAATATACATACCAGACGCAACACACACACAGTATGCACCCTAAACATAGATCTACTTAGGCTGAGACATTTAAATGCAATCTTTCCAAACCCCAAAGACCTCCCAGATATTCCACCTGCAAAAATTATCCTCAACAAGCCTGAAAGAGCTCAACAGAAACAACACCTAACACAGCACATACAGCCACACCCAAAAGAGCCTCTGCTACCAAACCCACAAGGCAAGCCAATACACTACCCAGGACTCTATCCATAGGGGACTTCATTGCATGATATACTGATGCCCCACTCACCAGGCTGAACAAGGAGAAAATAATGGTCAGTTGCCTATTAGGGGCCAGAATCTGACAAGTTATGCATGCGCTTATGTCATTGCACCACAGGTACCAATATGATTTGTTATAGTCCACATAGGTATAAATTACCTGACATGTACCTCCCTAGGCTATAAGAAGAGAGACATTATGAGGCTCTCAGACTATGTGTCATAGGCTGGTATTTGCCTCTCAGACTATGTGTTAGGCCTGTATATGCCTAGCATTGATCAGCATTCTACCTTCACTAAGGATGATACCACAATACAAACAGATGATTGGCTTAGTTTTTGGTGTCATTCTAGGAGGATACAATATTGGCAGCATGTGAGGACATGATTAACAAACCATGTTGCTTTGCAAAGGATGGTCTGCACCTGTCCCCTCTAGGCATTCAAATATTAGCTAAAACATTGTCTTCCCCTAGTGCCTTTTTTTGGCAATGCCAAATTGGCAAACCTTCAAACACAACAAAATCTGGCCAAAGAAAGAAAGGAGGTAAGCATGGTAAACCTGGATTCTGAGAAATTTAATGTCTCAGCTAAGTGATTTTCCTGTTCACAAATCCCAGAACTGGTGCTGTAACCAGAGATTTCAGCTACAGTTGTATCTTTTTAAATGTGAAGTCCTGCAAGCAAATCATGAGAATCATAGAATCCATGAAACCTAGAATCATGAGGTATTCCCTCACTGTGACAGAAGTCTGAGTGGAAAACCCATGAAATAGAACTAAGTATAGATCTATGTTTCCTGTTGAAGAAGAGCTCTATGTACCGAGATATCTGGCAACCACCCCAGAAACACAATCCTGTGTGATGGAGTAAAAATACTTTAGAATGTTCTCTTGGAATCCCAGCATGTGAAGGAAATCTCTTATTCAGGTGACAGATTCCCAAAGCATTGAAAAAAACTCAGCAAAGATATGCAAATCCTCTAAATATGGAAAATTTGGATACCCTATAGCCTGTAGTGTGCTATCACATGAGCTATATATTTAGTGAACACTTTTGGAGCAGAGAATTGATAATGTGATCCAGTCATATACAATCATAAGAAACACCTGAAGTCTAGGTGAATATGAATGTGCTGATATGCATCTTTTAAATCTAAGGTTAACAGAAAATTCAAATGAGGAAGAAGGGTAGCAGGTTCTGAAGTGAAAGCATTTTGAACTTGGCCACTATCACAAACTGATTCAGGGAGAAAAGAACCAAAATTAGTCTCCAAGAGTTTTCTTTCTTTGGCACAAAAAGATTTTTCAGTAAAATATTTTCCTGAGGAGGAGAAATAACTTCTATTACCCCCTGAGTTAGCATATAATGTAAGACAGGAGGAATGAAAATAGTTTGGTCCACAAGATGAGGAGGAATCCACTGAAAAGTAGGAATTTCTATCCACTGTCATCTTTATCCTAGATAGATCACATTTAGCACCCGTTTGTCTGAAATAATTTATTACCAAATAGAGAAGTGGAATTTCAGACTTTGTGTAAGGGATAATTGACTGCCCCTGTGGGAGGGGGAGAACAAGGTCCCTTATACAGTCATTCTGACTTAGTTGGCTGATTTTGTTCTGGGGGTTCCCGCTTTCTTTTTTGTACCTCCCTGACATTTTCTTATAAATGTCTGCTTCCAAGCATTTTACTGAGACCATTTGATGTTCTTCGTCTCACATTGCTGCAGTCATAACCTGTGGGTAGTCCGCTGTCCTCGATCGGCCCGAATACCAAAGAGCTGGGCTGGCGTCTGTCATTGTCGCCTAGAGCTGACGTCAGTACGTAGTAGTACTTAAGCGCATGACCGACGCCATATCCTCAGTCTTTCTTGCCGCGTGGTCCGAAGCAGAAGCAGCGTTTGCAAGTGCCGTTCGGCGTTCTGAAATTTTCATTTATCGAGTTTCAGACCGAAGACTAAGTTGGGCTAAGTACCCCGTTGGGGAAATCTTTGTCTTTTCTTGCCTCAGTTTTCCGGATGTCAGAAAAAGTTAACAATTGCATTTCTTGTGGGAAACAGATACCTCATAGGGATTATCATTCTTTCTGTATTCCTTGCTTGGGGCCTGGGCACGACGTGGTCGGGTGTCGCTTTTGTGCTAGATTTAATAAGTGCACCATTAAACGGAGATTAGACTGTGCCAGGCTTGTTTTCGGTAAAAGGTGTAACTATAACATGCCGTCGGATCCTCCGACGCCCGCTACCGCTAAAAAGCGCAAAGATAGAACTTTGAAGTCTAAACCGGATGAGTCGTCTGTTGCGGACACCGGTTCTACAGAGCCTCCGGTTGAATCTGTGGATCCTGCCGAGGGTTCGGCTGAATCCCAGGGGGAACCTTTACTTTTGCAGGAGTTGGCCTCTCAGGAGTTAGGCCCGGCTGAAGGTGCTTCTCAGGTGTCTGTAGTTCCATCTTTACAGAAGGTTATTAGGCCTTCTACTTCAGTGGCTAAAGGCCATGCTAAGGCCAAACCTTGTCTTGTTGGCCCTGGTCATAGTTCTAGCTCTCCAGCCCCTGTTCCTAAAAAGCATATGTTGAAAATGGCGGAGGACTTGATTACTTTGATCAGGGGTTCTATGCCCCCCCCCCAGAGAAGAGGCCAAGGGTGGAGGCAGATTTAGAGGGAATGGATCATTCCTCAGACTACTCTGATTCCTCAGCTGAAGAAATTCAGGAATTCCCTTCTTATTCAGATTCGGATGCAGAGGACTCCTGTCCTTCTGCTTCTCCTCCAGAGGATTTTTCTTTTTCTGAGACTTTACATTCCATGAGGGAACATTTCAAGTGGGAAGGTCAGGATTTTTCAGATTCTCGGAAAAGGCTCAGGGAATTTTTGTTTCTGCCACAACATAGGCCCTTGGCTATTCCTCCTGTCTTAGAAGTTGTTCAGGATGTTTTTTCTGAATCTTCCCTTAATCCTGATTCTTTACCTCCTGCCCCTGTTAAGCCAGACAGATATTATAGAGTTCCAGAAGCACATAAGTATTTGTACAAGAGTCCTAGAGCTGATCCAGAAACTATTATTCAAGGTCCGAAGGGTATTAGGGCTTCTGTGGCTAAGAATCCAGTTCCTTTGGATAAAGATTCTAGAGCTTTAGATAGATGGGGGAAAAAAGTGTACACCTCCTCTACGTTAGCTATGAGGGCTTTGAACTGCCAATTTCATATGCTGAAGTATCAGAATTTTTTGTTAGGTCAATTGAAATCTAAGGTGGATGCTTTATCTGAGGGTATAGAGTGTAAGGAGCTCCAGGAGTTGGTTCATGCATCAGATCAAGTTGGCAAGCATTCTTTGCAGTGTGGTTTCGATGCTCTTCAGGCTACATCCAGGGTGGCTGCTACAGGTTCAGTTATTCGTAGACATGCCTGGCTTAAGGATCAAAAATTTGTCAGAGCATGTTAAGGCTCGGATTTTGGATGCTCCTCTTCAATCTGAAGTACTTTTTGGTCCTTCTGTGGAATCAGTTTTGAAAAAGATGGAAGATAAGGCTAAGTCTATGCAGACGGTCAAAGATTTTATGCAGGTGCAGCCCCCCAAGTTTAGTAGGAATTGGCCTGCTAGAGGATGGTCTTTTCCTTCTTCGGATTATCAGTCCAAGGGCAGGTCTAGACGTGGTAGAGGCAGAGCTCACGCTCAGGGTTCTTTCAGACCTAGGACTTGGAGTTCTCCTGCACAGTCTTCTGGTGAGGGCAGGGGTCAGCCCTTTCGTAAACAGACCCAATGACCTGTATCTTCCGCTGCCAGACCCTTCTTTACTGGCAGCTCCTCTAGGAGGAAAGTTGGGACTTTTCAAACAAAACTGGCATTTGGTCACCCAGGACTAATGGGTGTTGGATATAATAAATCACGGGTACAAGTTTTATTTTCACACTTTTCCTCCTTTCAAAGGCATGCCGGATGTGCCTCCTCAGCAAAGGATGGAGGCTCAGGAGCAAATTTCTTTACTTTTGCAGATGGGGGCAATTCAGGTGGTCCCCTCCGTCAGAAGTAGGCCTAGGTTTTTATTCCCGTCTATTCCTAGTGCCAAAGAAAGGAAACACTTGGAGGCCAATTCTGGATTTGTCCATTCTCAATACCTACCTAGACATTCCAAAGTTCAAGATGTTAACATTACAACAACTTCTGCCTACGCTAGGAAAAGATCACTGGATGGTAACCCTGGATCTCAAAGAGGCCTATCTTCACATCCCTATCAGGCCCAGCTGCAGGAGATTCCTGAGATTTCGGGCTGGTACTTCTCATTATCAGTTCTCTGCATTGCCCTTTGGTTTATCTACTGCGCCCAGAGTATTCACAAAAGTTCTGGCTCCTGTAATTGCTTTCTTCAGACAGAGAGGAATACAAATTTATCCTTATCTGGACGATTGCCTGATTCTTGCTCAAAACAAAGACAAGTTACTGCAACATCTCCAGTATGTAATGGCAGTTTTAAGGTGCCTAGGGTATTCTGTGAACGAAATAAAGTCCAGTCTAGTGCCCTCTCAGAACATGTGCTTTCTGGGTGTGAGACTGAATACAGCTTCTCAGATGGCATTTCTGACCCCGGACAAACAAAGAACTCTTCATCTATACTTCCAGCAGTTATCAGTAATGTCCAGGCTGACTGCAAGGACAGTCCTTCAAGCTTTGGGGTTCATGGCATCTTGCATTCTAGTACTTCCCAATGCCAAACTGCATATGAGGAAGCTACAATGGTATCTTAAAAGTGTGTGGACTCAACACTGCCACGGCTTGGACACTGTTATTCGGATTATACCTTGCATCCAGAAGGAATTCTTGTGGTGGGCTCAGGAATGTCACCTAAACAAGGGACTCTCTGTGACCCGACCAGAGGCGAGTCAGATCCTAATGACGGATGCCTCGGACTTAGCTTGGGGAGCACACTTCAATGGGAAATGGATACAAGACATGTGGCCTCCCAGACTACTACATTTGCATATCAACATGAAGGAGATGTTAGCAGTCCAATTTGCTTTGATGGCCTTCAAGGACCTACTTCAGCCGGGACAGGTGTTGATTCAAACAGACAACACAACAGTCATGTGGTACATCAACAAGCAGGGGGGAACCCATTCCTACCCTCTTTGCAGACAAGCAATGATTTTGTGGGAGACTGCTCTGAGTTTGCACATCAATCTTCAAGCACGGTTTCTGCCAGGAGCACAGAACTCCCTAGCAGATGTATTGAGCAGGCAAATTGTGGATCCCCATGAGTGGAAACTGGACCCTCAGGTATTCAAACAGTTGACCGCGGCTTGGGGAGCTCCAGACATAGATCTGTTCGCTTCTCCACTGAATTTTCAACTGCCAAAATTTTGCACAAAGATGTTCCACCCAAATGCTTGGAAAGTGGATGCTCTATCTTTCAGTTGGAACAACCTTCACGTTTATGCTTTTCCCCCTCTGCCTCTTCTTCCCAAGGTACTCTTGAAAGTCAGGTGGGACAAGCCTTGCGTGATTCTAATAGCACCAGATTGGCCACGTCAGCATTGGTATCCTCTGCTGAGGAGTTTAATTCAGGAGCCTCCTTGGCTTCTGCCACAGGTTCCTCATTTGTTATCCCAGTCAAACAATCATTTTCTCAATGTTCGGGTGCAGTCCCTGCATCTAACAGCCTGGCGTATTCTGTGATGGAGCCGGTGGGGTCTCAGCTTCCTCAACAGGTTTTAGATGTCATTTTGGAAGCCAGTCGGCCTAGTACTAGAAAAGTTTATGCTGATAAATGGAAGTGATTTTTTCTTTGGAGCACAGCAAAGGGCTTTGATGTTTCAGTACCTAATTTGAGTTTTGCACTACAGTACCTTACTGAATTACTGGACAAGGGTTTGTCATTCTCTTCTGTGAAGGTTCATGCTGCAGCCATTTCTGCTCACTATGATTGTGACCCTCCTTTATTTTCTCACCCTTTGTTCAAACAATTTCTTAGAGGGGCAAAGAATATAAGACCCCCACGTAGAGCTCCTACTCCTTCCTGGGATCTCAATTTTGTGTTGGAGAAGCTTACTTTACCTCCTTTTGAACCTGCAGCTACATCTGAGTTGAAGTTTTTGTCTTGGAAGACTGCTTTTTTGTTGGCCATTACTTCTGCTAGGAGGGTATCTGAATTGCAGGCACTCATGGCAGTTGAACCCTTTCTGATATTCCATAAGGATAGAGTTTCTTTGCGAACTAACCCTACTTTTATGCCTAAAGTGATTTCAAATGTGGCCTTGAACCAGTCTATTCATTTGCCTACTTTTTATGCTGATCCCCAAAATAAGGGGGAAAAAGTCTTGCATTCTTTGGATATCCACAGGCAGTTATGTTATTATTTGAGCAGAACTAAAGAGTACAGACAGACTCAACAGTTATTTGTTTCTTTTGCTTTGGGTTCACAAGGAAAAGCTGTTTCAAAGCAGACTATTTCTAAGTGGATTGGTCAATGTATTGCTTTTTGTTATTCTCATCATGGGAAGAATGTTCCTGCTGGGATCAGACCTCATTCTACTAGGGCTACTGCCACATCTACTGCTTTTGAGGGGGTAGCTACTAAGGATATTTTGGAGGCAGCTACTTGGAGTTCAGTACACACTTTTACTAAGCATTACCATCTCCCTCTTTATTCCAAGTCCAGGGCTGGGTTTGCCACTGCAGTTTTACAGGGCATGTTAGCAGCTCCTAACGCTATTTAGTTTTCCAGCCTCCCTTTTCCTTTGCTTTGGGATTCTACCCACAGGTTATGACTGCAGCAATGTGAGACGAAGAGCATAGTACAGTTTTGTACCTACCATAAATGTAGATGTTCGAGGATCTACATTGCTGCAGTCCAATTATCCCTCCCTCCTTCCCCTCTATAGTTTGTGGTTGCTGTGTTTTTTTAGGATAATCTTTATTTCCACACTGGTAGTTGTTGGGCGTTTACTATTTTGGCTCTGGCCTTCTTTCATTCTTAGGCCTTCTGACATCTGGGGCAAGAAAGACTGAGGATATGGCGTCGGTCATGCGCTTAAGTACTACTACGTACTGACGTCAGCTCTAGGCGACAATGACAGACGCCAGCCCAGCTCTTTGGTATTCGAGCCGATCGAGGACAGCGGACTACCCACAGGTTATGACTGCAGCAATGTAGATCCTCGAACATCTACATTTATGGTAGGTACAAAACTGTACTTTTTCTTTCTTGCCAAAATTAAATGAGAATCCCTTGGGGAATTTAGAGAAGGCGGGCTAAAAAATCAGAGAGATTCTGTGAATCAGTTTGTCTCTCTTATCACACGTTTTGATAACCTCTGCAGCAAAGAATCAAAAAACCTATCCAAGGGAGAACTCAAAGTTTCTTTTTTGACATCTTCTAGGACTGGGCTGTCCAACTGGTGGCCCGCTGGCCGCATCCAACCCGGCAGGGGTTACTGTCCGGCCCACGACCAGTTTGCAACCCTAAAGACATTTATAAAAGGACAAATTTTACATTTTTACAATTAATATTATTTTTGTTTGCATTTCCAGAATGCATTGACAATTTTGGCTATCTTAGGTAGGATTCGCCGATTCATGTGTTGCGAGATTACATCACATGGTCATCACACAGTCATCACAAGTCATATCAGTCGAAAACGCAAGTGAGCAGAGAAAGTCGCCGTCTTGAAGTTCCAATATGAAACTATTGTAGTGTGCTACAGTGATCGGAAAATCATGAGTGGTAAGCGTAAGGTCGATACAGAAAACCATACATTCCAAAGTCGGTGGGAGGAGATGTACTTGTTTGCAGAAAATAGTGGTAAGCCTCAAAGCGTTGTCTGTTTGCAAGTGATAACTGTCGCAAAAGAATATAACTTGAAGAGACATTATGAAACTCACCATAAGGAAAAGTATGACCAGTACATGGATCAAGCCTGTTTCATAATTTTTAACGACTTGAAAAGCAAGATGAATAAGCAGAAAGACATTATGCTTAAACCGTTGACCAGCCAAACCCAAAGTGTCATTGCGTCTTATGCTATCAGTCTTGAAATGGCCAAAAGTAAGAAACCGTTTACAGATGGTGAGATTGTAAAGCGTTGCGCAATGGAAATGACCATAGCATTTGGCGATGAGAAGATGAAAAAGAATTTTGAAACCATTTCTCTTTCTCATCAGTCATCAGGAGAGTAGCTGATTTAGATGAATATGTTGAAAAAAATTGAAAAACATAATCGATCAGTGCAAATACTTTTCGTTGGCACTGGATGAAAGTACCGATATTGCTGATATCAGTGAGCTTGTTATTTTTATTAGAACATCTTCTTTCAGCTGTTCCCATTAGGGGTCACCACAGTGGATCATCTGTTTCCATTTCTTCCTGTCCTCTGCATCTTGCTCTTTCACACCAACCACCTGCATGTCCTCTCTTACCACATCCATAAACCTTATCTTAGGCCTTCCTCTTTTCCTGTTACCTGGTAGCTTCATCCTTAGCATCTTTTTCCCAATATACTCAGCATCCCTCCTCAGCACATGTCCAAACCAACGTAACCTTGCCTCTCTGGCTTTGTCTCCAAACCTTCCAACCTGGGCTGACCCTCTAATATACTTATTCCTGATCCTGTCCACCCTCATCACACCAAGTGTAAATCTTAATATCTTTAACTCTGGCACATCCAGCTCTAACTCCTGCCTTTTTGTCAATGCCACTGTCTCCAACCCATATAACATAGCAGGTCTCACTACCCTCTTGCAGACCTTCCCTTTCACTCTTACTGGTACTCATCTGTCACAAATCACTCCTGAGACTCTTCTTCACCCACTCCATCCTGCCTGTACTCTCTTCTTCACCTCTCTTCCACACTCACCATTACTCTGAACTATTGATCCCAAGTATTTAAACTCATCCACCTTCGCCACCTCTACTTCTTGCATCCTCACCATTCCTCTATCTTCCCTCTCATTCACACACATATATTCTGTCTTAGTCCTGCTGACCTTCATTCCTCTTCTCTAATGAGCATATCTCCATCTCTCCAGGGTCTCCTCCACCTGTTCCCTACTCTCACTACAGATCACAATGTCATCTGCAAACATCATAGTCCACGGGGACTCCTGTCTGATCTCGTCTGTCAACCTGTCCATCATCATTGCAAATAAGAAAGGGATCAGAGCTGATCCTTGATGTAATCCCACCTCCACCTTAAACGCATTCATCACTCCCACCGCAGACCTCACCACTGTCACACTACCCTCGTACATATCCTGTACCACTCTTACATACTTCTCTGACACTCCCGACTTCCTCATACGATACCACAACTCCTCTCTAGGCAACCTGTCATATGCTTTCTCTAAGTCAACAAAAACACAATGCAACTCCTTCTGATCTTCTCTGTACTTCTCCATCAACACTCTCAGAGCAAACATCGCATCTGTAGTGCTCTTTCCCTGCATGAAACCATACTGCTGATCACTAATCATCACGTCCCTTCTTAACCTAGCTTCCACTACTCTTTCCCATAACTTCATGCTGTGACTGATCAATTTAATCCCTCTGTAGTTACTACAGCTCTGCACATCACCCTTATTCTTAAAATCGGTACCAAAACACTTTTTCTCCATTCCTCAGGCATCTTCTCACTTTCCAAGATTTCATTAAACAATCTGGTTAAAAACTCCACTGCCATTTCACCTAAACACCTCCATGCTACAGGTATGTCATCTGGACCAACAGCCTTTCCGTTCTTCATCCTCTTCATAGCTATCCTTACTTCCTCCTTGCTAATCCATTGCACTTCATGATTCACTATCCCCACATCATCCAACCTTTTCTCCCTCTCATTCTGTTTATTCATCACCCCCTCAAAATACTCTTTCCATCTGCTCAACACACTCTCCTCGCTTGTGAGTACATTTCCCTCATTATCCTTTATCACCTTTACCTGCTGCACATCTTTCCTAGCTCGGTCCCTCTGTCTAGCCAATTGGTACAGGTCCTTTTCTCCCTCCTTAGTGTCCAGCCTTTCATACAACTCTTCATATGCCTTATCCTTAGCCTTTGCCACCTCTCTCTTTGCCATGCACCTCATCTCCTTATACTCCTGTCTACTTTCTTCATCTCTCTGACAATCCCACTTCTTCTTTGACAGCATCTTTCTCTGTATACTGTCCTGTACTTCCTCATTCCACCACCACGTCTCCTTGTTGTCCTTCCTCTGTCCAGATGTCATACCAAGCACCTTTCTAGCTGTCTCCCTTACTAGCTCTGCTGTAGTTATCCAGCTATTTGGTAACTCTTCACTGCCACCCAGTGCCTGTCTTAACTCATCCCTGAACAATCAATGATAATTTCACCATGAATGAAGAACTACTGGAGATAGTGCCATTGAATTTTGGTATGAAAGCTTTTGACATTTATAATGCACTGTCGTCAGTGCATTATAAATGCACTGTCGTCAGTGCATTTATAATGCACTGACGACAGCTGTGCAAAAGTATGGTGGATTTGAAAAATGCTCAATCATTACAACTGATGGGGCAAAACTAATGATGGGCCGTAAAGGTGGCTTGCTAGGACTTTTGCGCCAAAATGGAATTGACAATGTACAACTGCATTGTATTATACACCAGGAGGCTCTTTGCGGCCGTTATGTCAAACTTCACAACGTTATGAACACGGTCATAGCCGTTGTCAATATCATCCATGGCGGCAATAAAGCGCATCGGCATAGGAGGTTTGTGGCATTTCTCAAAGAGTTTGAAACACAGTACGGGGACTTACCTCTTCACTCAGATGTACACTGGTTGAGTGCTTGCAAGTGCTTGACCCAGTTTTTCTCTTTGAAAAAAGAAATGCTGTCATTTCTTAATGAAGAAAACATTCCAAAGACTGATGACTTCATTTTGAAATTTCAAGACGCAGACTTTCTCTGCTCACTGACTTTTTTGACTGATATAACAGATTATTTGAACACTCTGAATTTAAAACTGCAAGGGAAAAATCAGAATGTATCGACTCTTGTGGGTCACATTGAGTCATTCCGCAAGAAAATAGAACTTTTTATAGACTTGTTGCATAACAATGAAGTTACACACTTCAAGTCATGCCTTGAACTTGTGTCAGACATTCATTTTGCGGACTTTCAAGCACACTTTGAGGTTCTTGAAAGCATATCAGCTGACTTTGGTGACAGATTTCAGGATTTTGAGAAGCTTCGACCCAATCTGGAGTTGTTCAATAACCCAGTGAAAGCTTTACTCAGTCAGCAGCCAGCAGTGTTCCAGCTAGAACTATGCGAGCTGCAGGCAGATCCATTCTTCCAGTCACAGAAAGTGAAACACGAAGACTTTTGGAAGATGGTTACACTAGACTGTTTCCCCAACTTACATGACTTTGCCTTGAAACTGTGTTCAATGTTTGGCAGCACTTATGTTTGCGAAAGTACATTTTCCCTGATGAAACACATAAAATCTGAGGAGAGCAATTGTCTTAGCAATAATTTGGGTGCATGCCTGCGTCTAGCTACAAGTATTGCTGTTGACTTTACTGCCGTTGCACGCCATAAATTCTCTCATCAAAATTCCCATTAGATTAGCAACATTACCATTGACTTGGCTAGTTTTTAAAATTGTGTGATGGTTCTCTACAAGGGCCTACATTTTGATTATCAGCAGTAACTTGAATTGCAAATGTATGTTCTGCTATCTGCAGTATCTGCATTCTGCACTCTGCAGTAAATTCCTAACATAATGACAAATAACAGTATTAATAAATCATTGCATTGTATTGACTCTGAGTATTCTTCTGTAGTACGGTAATGGTGAAACATCCAGGCCACTAGAGAATTTATGTTTATAGCAACTAATTACAAAACAGTTGCATGGAACTATCACATTTGACGGTATGTACGCCGGTTTGAAGTGTACTTGGCCCTCGAACTGAGCTGACGTAACGTATGTGGCCCCAGATAGCCTCACAGTTGGACAGCCCTGTTTTAGGAGGTTCTGAGAACACAACAGCAGCCCTGGAAGTACAGAGTCATAAACACATTTTAAACAATGATTAGTGACTTGAAAAATAGAAGAAACTAAAATACACAATGCATATTTTCCTCACAAGAGGAAACTGAAGCCAAAACATTCCTTATATGTTCACAGTTATTCAGTATAAACTTTAACATATGACCCTGACAGTCTAGAATTCTAAAATTCAAAGCTGCAGAAGCATGCACATTTTCCCCAACTGTATCAAAAGCTTAACCATCCTTATTAGAAGGAGAAGGATTAAAATTAACAAAATGCTTGGCAGCACCTGGATTTACTGAAGCTATAGCTACTTGGTCAGGTCTGGGACTAGTGTATAAAAACTTGAAATACTGAGGAACTTTGTCCATGTCATGTGCTTCCTTATGGACAGCAGACTGGCTGTCAGTGAGATCACAGACTGTGAAAACACATCTGGGATGGGTGAAGGTTCTGGAAATTCCAGTTGTAGCAAATCATAATATTTTCTAAGGGACTGAGAAAATTCAGTATTCTTCCACTTAAAAGAATGGTTCATTCTAGATATAGTCCCAGAGAAAGATAATCCCTCACGAGGAGAATCAGATACCACACTCTCCGCAGAATCTGGAACAGAAACTTGAGGAGAAAACACTGTATATTTCCTTTCACATTATCATACAAATTCCAATTCTTGTACCTCTTCAGGGGAAAGAGGAATCCCTTTTTATTTTACCAGAAACCACATTAAAAGAAGGGTCAACAGTCTGCAACAAAACCCTGTGCCAAGCTCAATAAATGTCTCCTGTCCAGAGAAACTGAGATGTGAGATGATAAATGTTTAGCTTTTTTCTCTTTTTGATTGGAAAATTAGAGAAAAAAGACCCAGTATTGCCAGCAACAGCTTCGCCAGGGGTGGGTACAACCTTTTTTTTAAGCAGGGGCACATTCCCTGCCCCTTCTCCCATGACCAACAAGTGTGGCTCTCCCTTGCCCACTGAGGGGCCCCAAGAGCTGCAGAGGATGTGGCTAACACCCAGTCCATGGTGGCTGTTTGGGTAACACCAGAATGATCTGAAGAAAAAGATGACTGGTCTGAGGACTGGCCTTGGCCATGTCAGAGTCAACCACATGTGGCTGAGATATATTGCCAATCTACTGTGGTGGCAAAGGCTGCTTAACAATCCTTTTTTTTTCTTTTTTTGGCTGGAAAAAGGTTCAAATGAGCGATCAGTAACTTGTTCCATGGTTAAGCTGAAAATGGTGCTCATTTCCCAGTGAAGCTTAACAGCAATACTCAATAAACAAATAAAGTATCAACAAAATAACCTTTTACCCAGAAAAATACAGTAAAAAGCACTTTTTAACACTTTACACTTTCCCCAGCACCTAACAATAAAATAAACACAGTTTTTTGCTACAGAAAAAGTAGTTTTAAACACCTTTAGCAACTTTTTTTACCACAAATGTAAAAAGAGTGCACTCCCTTTTAAAAGTACACAAACGTTATGAGGCTGTCAAGGAAAAGCTTAAAAGTACTTGTTTTTAACAAACATTACTTAAATCAAGTCAAAAAGTAATGCGGAAGGTTTTTCCCTGATGGGAATTTATCTGCCCAGCAATGGAACAGCATTAGCCGACTGTAGATCCCTGAAAGCCCACCAAGGAGACCTCCTTTTGGCAGCAGGAAAGCTCTGAATGACTTGGTACCCAGACTTGTATTTTCAGTCAGCTCAGCTCGAGCTGACTAATGATTTGGGCATATGGAAGGCACCCTGAGGCTTTGAAAGCTGGCCTGCTATTATATCCCATACAGCATATAACCCATATAGCTACAATTACCACAGCAGTGATCAATATGAAGAATTTCTGCAAGAGCAAAATGTGCACATGTTAAGTTCAGAGTGGTGGCAATTCAGAGGGAGTTTAAGAAAATTTAGTTCATCAGATAAGTTACTGGAATAATGCTGTAAGTTTTTCAGAGGAAGATGTCTGTGGGGGAGATTAAAAGTAGTGAAATGATTCCAGATTTCATGGCTCAAATACAAAAATAATAATGGAGGAGAGAGACACGCTGAGCTTCCTGCTTTCATAGTAGGCGGAAATTCTTTTGAGACACATTTCATGTGTCTGCCAATTTTATATGAAACAGTACTTCCTTGTATGTCTACAGTAATTTCTATGCTAATACCCTATGTTGAGGCTCTAATCATGTTGCTTCAGTCTTCTAAACAGTAAAGGTTAAAGATCAAATGTATGTATGTGTCTTTCGGCTTTTCCCAGTTAGGAGTCGCACAGCGGAACTCCGGTCCGCTAATGATTGGCAGTTGATTTTTAAGTGCAGAGTTGCCAGCTGTGACGCACAACCTTCAACGAAGGTACGCCCATTCACACATGTCTCCACGAAGAAGACGCTCTAGCTGAGAATCAAACCGGACAGCGTCTTACTGTGAGGCGACAATGCTATCGCAGCACCACCACTGCGGATAAAGGTTAAAGATCAAGTGTACTTTTTTGCTCTTGAGTTGAAGAGCTGAGGGGTGGGGGTGTGGAGGGGCAATTTGTAAAAAGTACCAATCGTCTTTCTACAGTAAAAGCCAGAGTCTATTTTTTTTTTTTTTTTTGCTCTTGATTCGAAGAGCTGAGGCAGGAAGGGCATTTTATTTCACTGCTGTAGGAAGTCAGATTGGTGCAAATAGACAGATCAGCTTTCTACAGTAAAAGCTGAAGACCTTTTTGTCTTTTATTTATTTATTTTTTTTTGAAGAGCTGATAGAAGAGTCACTGCTTTAGAAAGCTGATTGGGTCAGCAGTAAATGTTGAAGACTTTTTTTTGCTCTTCGCTTTTTGAAGAGCAGAGGAGGTGTGGAGCTGTTTCGAAGAGAGGCACCAGGAGTTAGATGAGCCAGCTACATCTCTAGTGTCAGTATCAGAAAAAAAAATCCAGGAAATTGATGTGGGAATGAAACCCACAGATGACATCAGTACCTTATGAAGGGGTGTAGTCTTGCCTCAGAAGTGAACTAATTGGGTAAAAAAAAAAATATATGACTGGGCATAATACTATTGTTGTGGTATGATTTTTGAACATCAGCAGAAAGATGGTAATAGGAATGCAGTGGGACATTTATCAGAATAAGTGTATCCACTTGTAATAGATTACACTGTTTTCAGTATTGTGGAAATTCTCATCCGTACACTTGAAAGGTTAAAGATCAAGTGTACGGATAAGAATTTCCACAATACTGAAAACAGTGTAATCTATTACAAGTGGATACACTTATTCTGATAAATGTCCCACTGCATTCCTATTACCATCTGTCTGCTGATGTTCAAAAATCATACCACAACAATAGTATTATGCCCAGTTATATTTTTTGCCCAATTAGTTCACTTTTGAGGCAAGAATACACCCCTTCATAAGGTACTGACGTCATGCTTCATCAAGCATAAAAAATACTGTCTGGGCTGTGCACCAGATTACAAAATATTACTGTGGTCTTAGCCCCTGGACCCCCCCCCCCAAAAAAAAAAGTCACCTGTGACTTTGGTGTTTAACTCATGAAATGGTTCTTCCTTTATTTGGTCTGCTGCTGCTGCATACAGAGAGGGGGCTGCCAGTCTGCCCTGATAACAAAGATTTTTGAGGATACTGATCTTTTTAGTTATCTCTGAAGCCTCCCTTGTAATTAGTCCCTCTAAACCAGTGGCTTATTTACTAGAAGACCCAATGCGGTATTTGTTCTGGGGTTCTAATACTAAACCTTGAGTAACAAAAACATGAGGACCTGAAAAAATTAAAGCAAATGTCCAAAACACAAAAGGGCAAAAATAAACCCACAAATTGTAAGCATTTTTGTCGGAGAACAAGCCCTATGTTATACTGCAGTGTCAGTCAGTAGCATAGCAAGAGTGGGGCAAAGGGGGCAA